>NC_073696.1:182385997-182543497 GCF_029784165.1 Wyeomyia smithii | reverse complement strand
CGTCCAGTGCAGTCTCGTATAGGTACCAACGTAATAGTGAGTGTTAAAGTAAAGTAGCATTTAAATTGCCGGACCCTGTATATTAACACAATGGAAATTGTGTTCGAAATTCATACAATATATCAAACCTCTGCTAATTAAAATGTATTATAAAATAACAGGGCGTTGAAAAATAATTGAAACTTCAAAAACTATGTTTTCATACAAATTCTCGATTTTCTGAAACAGATAAAACGTAACTTGCTATAACAATACGTAAACAATCGAAAAATAAGACGGAGGCTTGCAAGACCACTTGAGAGGGTTGAAAAATATTGATTATCTGGCCAGTTTAACAGTAATTGATTTATTGATTTTGTGGTGAAAAGCCATCATGAAGATAAAAAAAGTAAAAAGTATGTGGTGAGGAGCCTGAGAATAAACCCATGTTAAAGTTCTTTGACAGCCAAATGACTTGATTTATACCCTCGACAACCCTTCGTGGACTCTGTGACCTTATGGTTACGAAGCTCATCATATGATGTTATCAATTTTCAACCTTGTTTTCTGACAGATCACATATTTTAGGAAACTACAGAAAGGTTTGAGCAGTTTGGGGCATATTATGAATGTAAAAAAGATAAATTTGACTGCACTTTGTATAAATATTTCAAGTAAAATTGTTATACATTCCTCTACCCAAAAGCTCTCCTAAATTTTTTAACGTGAACTAAAATGTTACTTTACCCTAAAAATTGTACACTGTTCGCAGTGGAAGAAAAATCGAGCCAATCAATCAGTCGATTCCTATGGGTATCAAAAATAAGATACATGAATTTATATTTCAGAGTGTTATCGATAGAAATACAAATTCAAATAATCCATTCTATTTTCATTGATTTTGTAAGCGCTGGTTTTCATACAGGTTATTTTTGTAACTGAAACAAGTGATACACGATACATGAACGTTCGCTTGGTTCGTGCTGCAACACGTTGAAATTGATTGCCTACAATCAATAATTAATGAAACGAATAAACACGCATAGATTCATTGGTACACTCCTACTAGTGCACAACAAACCACTTCAAAGACATACATTTTCCGTTCTGTACACAAATTAATCACGATGAAATCAATCTTTCCAGAAAATCCCCTACATTACACGTGATTTGGCTCTTGACAGCGACAATCCCTTTATCGTTCTTACTCCCGTTTACATTATGTTGATTCTGATGCGTCAGCTGCTGAACCACTCTCAATTCTCCACCCTTTTTACAGTAACGTCTGTAAGGTCGGCACGGAAGAAAAAAAAAGTATGATAACGAAACATAACGAAGATAAAAACTAGAGAAAATCAGCCCAAGACCCTGACTGGCAGAGGATGCTCATTTCATTGCTCCCCACACTTGCCGGATGACCTCGTTGATGCATCGCACTGTAACCGGCGTGCCACACCAGCCAGCACAACTGTAGAGAATAAGTGTTCTTCCAGAGGAACGAGACCAAGGACCCCCGTCGTATACTGCGCGAACTCCACGAAAATTCCGAAGCAGAATCCGACCATGGAAGGCACACGTTTATCAGCGTTGGATGCTGCCAATCCTGCCTCGGTCGGTCTGGTTAGTTGACTGTGTCACGTCCTCGCGTACAGACGTTTGGCTTGCAATGATCTTTTAAACATTAGATCGAATGCATACGAACCAGTAACTACGATAGAACGAACGACAATGCTTAAAGTTCCGTGGTTTCACTGTTCGCCGGGTTTACCGTCGCTTCTAATTCTAACTGCCTTCGCTGAGGTGTGTATGTGTGATTAGTGGTTCCTGTTCGATGGAATAACAAGCTAATCGAAATGAAGGTTGGCTCTTGGGCCGTTAGGATAAACCGAAGTGAAATTGGATTATTGAATTAAAATACAACTTCCATCGTCCTACGCAACCACGGAACACGGTTTAAGTGGATAATGGAATATATACGAATACTTCTACTGGTAGTGGAAATAGTTGATGGTACCGGGGCGAGGGTGGTACAATGGTGTGAAGAAATGTCGTAGTGAGTTCCAAACTGTGATTCATGTACAAGTGCAAATTGCCACCAACGTTTGCTGGTGATGCACCTGCAGCGCAACTAGGAGGAAACAGTTTGCGGGCTAAAGTGTGGTACAATAGCTTGAAGTACCCGGTTTCAATCCTGCACACGGGTAACGCCTAGTGCCGGTAACTGAGTGTGAGAAATCGTGTCATATGTGCTGGTACAGTAGTGTTGTCCGACCTATGAGCATAATGAGCAACTGTAATCACTTGGCACAGTCATGTAACAGTCATACATCAACGTTAATAATTCTGCCCTGCCAACGAAATATAATGAAAGCGTGAATTGAGCAACTATATCAAAGTGTGAGCCTGCACACAATATGTTCGGAGGGAAAAACCACAGCAAGGCCCGTTCATATCGGCAATAATTTTCCATCCCACACCCACTGCCCAATCGAGTGTGGTTCACCTAGAATGTGTTATGATTTGAAATGTTCGATTATCACGCATCAGGTGCTATAAATCAATATCATCGTGTTCCGTAAGTGGTGCTATAACTGGGTTGCTCTGCTTGGGGCTGAAATATCCGTCACAATCGTAAAAAATATAGAAAATGCGTGACGAGTGCATTACGTTTACATTGAAGAGCAATTTTCTAAAGTAGTTTTTTTCACCTTTCGAACATTCTTTTTCTGCTTAACTTTGTGGAGGCAGAATGAAGGAGGTTGTTCGCACAGTCGAGTGTTATTACCAAGGGTCTCATGTCCTTCAGCTAGAAGTGTCTCTAATATAACCTTGCACAATCACAAGCGGTTCACAAGTCTGCAGAGTCAGTCACATACTACTAGAGTGGTCTGTCGGAATCTATCTTGTTGGAACTTTTTTTCATTCGGAAGCCATATCTATTTTCCTACTGATGTTGAACGCATACCTTTCGAATCTGGCCATTTCAAAGAATGATAAATTGAAAACGGGAATAATAATACCTGCTTTTATTTCAATGGTTGAACTTCAATGTTATGTGGTTGAAAAATTCTCAGTTCTATCAGCAGAGGTAGGGGATTACTTCGTCAGGGTGGTTTTCCATCAGAAACAGAGATGATTAAACGATGGTCTCAGCTATGCGTGTAGGATATATTGACAGCAGAATTGTTGCAAGATTTACTCACTATCAAGAAATAATTGAAAGTTTTAACTGAAATTTTTAATTTCGTTGATTGAACAACCGTTTCAAGCAAAGCTGTTCGATTTCGTTTTTCATGTACATTATTGAAAATAACGAATTTATTATTATTTTAAGCCTATATACTGCCTGTGATCGCATAACCGTAACATTCGACATTTCATGGATTTTGCGTTTTTTATTGGGACATGCTTAAAATAGTATGTACTTTTTACATTTGAAAAAATATGCTTATGTTTGTTTGAAAAAAGTCGTAAAAAATACCAAGTTGTTTTGTCACATAGCGTAAATAACCGCATAATTGTAACACTACTTAACCTTTTCAACTTTTTTGTCATAAAAGCTTCCATCCAAATCCACTTCTGCATCCTTTGAAACTCGGAAGTTATTCTGGTCCGGTAGCCAACTATCGGTGATCCGTTTCTGACGTTCAGCTCATGCTTGTTGAATACAAGAAAAACTTCATTTCCACTGTAATATATTCCAAAAGTAGCTTGAAAGTAACGGCATAAAAGTATCATTGCAAAAATTTCAACAAATTTGACTTCAAAATAGTGTTCAACGTTTACATAGTGTAAAGTAGTGCTTTTTTCGTGATACTAAGTTTAGTTGAACTGTCTATTTGCAAAAATATATTGGGAACAATGCATTCAAGGTCAAAATATAAAAGTGTCATTTGCTCGAACAACCAATTTTGCAAATGTTACAATTATGCGGTTATGGGCAGTATACCCCACCGATAATTTTCTGCCCATATATACACTATTTCAGAAGTACTACGGGAAATCGCAAAGTTCACAATGTACACATTTCGAATCTCTGGAAATCCGGTACCGAGAATCACTTTGCTTGATCACTGAAGTGCGGCACACTTTTGCCTTTGTTAGGTATACTTTTCTACTTTGCGGGCTCCGAATGCTCTGGTTTTCTAAGCCTAGAAGCAGGAGATGAATATGAATTGAAAGCTCCTCTGTGTGTAGCCAAAATTGTAAAAGCTTAGCAACGCTCAAAAATATATTTACATTGTGGAAGCTCCGTTAATAAAGATAAAGGACGGTCAAAACACGAAACATAATGAAGGCACTTAGGTCTGTGAATACTTTATATTATATCACAAGTATGTTTTAAATATAGTTATTTAATTTTTTACACTTCCCAAGAACCTTATCAAAAAGTTAAACAGACAAAATCAAACAAAAGATAATTTTTCTCGTTCACTTGACTTGTTGAAGAACAACTGTAAAGTATTTTTGTTTTGTTATGAAAACTATGTATGTCGATGTCAATTTTTTAAACGAGAAATTCAATATTTCTCAAAACTTGAAAGATATTACAAAGGCATAAAATCAATAAGGGAGGAACTAAATTAAAACCTGAACTGATTTTAAAATTTCCTTCAAATTCAGCTATTTGCTGGCGGTTTTTTGGATACGACTCGATTCATTCTCATGTCAAAAAAGCAATTTTATATCTAATAGGTCAAAAACTTTAATGAAAGTATAAAGCATTTTGGTATTGTATATTGCAACGTAATATGCGTTATATTAGGAGTTATATTAGATCAGGTCTGTGATAGTAAAACTACCTTTGAAAAAACTACTTAGTTTTAAGGCAAAGAAATTTTATTTAGTACAGTAGAGTATTTTTATACACGATTCTAGTACCGTGCAAAAAAAACTGTGTAGACAATTCGCGTTATTTGGGAAAATGACGTGAGAAACCGGGTTAATTGGAAAAATGTCGTAAAAAATCGTGTAGAAAAACGTCTAAAAATGTAGCTGTGTAAATAACACCCTACTATAGTCTGTAACCGTTACTGTTACTTACTGTAACTGTTTTTAGGTAGAACAAAAAATCGTGCAGAAAAAATGTGTAAAAAATTCACGTTTTTAGAAAAAAAAATGACGTAAAAACTGCGTTATTCGGAGACTCGTCGTAAAAAAACGTGCAAAAAACCGTGTGTTGGGTGGCGAATGTCCCTAAGGGTTAAAACCACTATGAAAAATAAACAAAAAAACCTAAATTAATCCACCTAGCGGTCAGACCCAGCCTTTCTCATTCAATTTTTTATTTGTAAAAATAGATTTACATGAACGCTTCAATCCAATAAATGTATATTCACTCTTTAGGTTCAAAAATATTGATGTTGTAATCTTTACATATCAAAATGCAGTCAAGTCTGTCTGTCTGTCTGATCCATATAGGCCCGAAAACTACCGAACCGATCGACGTGAAAACTTATATGTAGGGGTTTTTGGTGCCGATAAAGGTTCCTATGATAGTTTGAGACCCCTCCCTCTTCTGGAAGGGAGGGGTCCCATACAAATGAAAGATAAATTTCTGCACAACTCAAGAGCAAACCAAGCAAATGAAACCGGATTTGGCATGTGGGTGTTTTAAGGGGTAACTAATATGTCCATAATAGTTGGATGAAACACAAATTTGTGCACATCTCGAGAACTAATCAACCAAATGGAATAAAATTTGGCAGGTAAATGTTTTTAGTGGTAACAAATATGTACATAATGGTTCGAAACCCGACTCCCTCTTCTATAAGAGAGGGATCCCATGAAAATGAAACACAAATTTCGCACAGCTCAAGAACCAATCAAGAAAATACAACCAAATTTTGTATGTGAATGTTTTTAGAGGTAACAAATATGTCCATAATGGTTTGACGCCCCTTCCTCTTCTGGAAGTACATGTTTCTTTACAAATTTTTGCACATCTCGCGAACTAATCAACTAAATGGAACCATATTGGCAGGTGAATGTTTTTAGTGGTAACAAATATGTTCCATAATCGACCTCAGACAACATTTTGGATTGTAAGATGGCATCTTCCGGTTTCTGGAAAACAGCCGAAAATGGCCGATTTCCACCCAATATAATAATATCCGGATCCAGAATAATACACAGGAGCTAAAATCGACCACAGATAGCATTTTAAATTCTAAGATGGCGACTTCCAGTTTCTGAAAACAGCAGAAAATGACCAAATACCACCCGATATGAGTTTTTCTTTAACCAGTATGCCGTTCAAAATCCAGAAATTGTCTCCAAATGCCATTATGGAATCCAAAATGGTGACTTCCGGTGTCGGAAAAACAGCGGCAAATGACCAAATACCACCTAATATGGGTATTTCCGGAACCGTAATGATGCACTGGAGCCACAAGTCGACTTCAGACAATATTTTGAATTGTAAGATGGCAACTTTCGGTTTCTGGAAAACAGCCTGAAATGGACGATTCCCATTAAATATTAGTATTTCTGGAACCAGAAAGATGCACAGAAGCTAAGAATTGATCACAGACACAATCTTGAATCTTAAGATGGTGACTTCCGGTGTCTGGCAAACAGCCGGAAATGACCAAATACCATTCAATATGAATGTTTTCGGAACCAGAATTACGCCCGAATGACAGAAATTGATTTCACAGGCAATTTTAAAGTCCAAAATGACGACTTTCGGATTCTGAAAAACAGTTCAAAGTGAGCAAATATCACCCAATATGAGTTTTTCTTTAACCAGTGTCCTAAATACCATTTTGAAATCCAAGATGGCGACTACCGGTTTGTGAAAAACAGCCTAAAATAAAAAAATACCATCCACTATGAGTATCTCTGGAACCAGAATGATGGAAGGAGCTAACAATTGACCTCAGGCACCATTTTGAATGGCTAGATGGCAACTTATGGCAACAGTCGGAAATGACCGAATAATACTCAATATAGATATTTCCGTAAACGTGATGATGCTTAGAAACCAAACATTGACCCTGGACACTATTTTGAATTTGAAGACGACAACTTTTAGTTTCTGGCAAACAACCAAAAATACCTCCCAATATGGGTATTTCCGGTGTCAAATTGATGCCAGAAAGTCTGCTGATAATGACAGAATACCACTCAATATGAATGCGATGTACAGAAGCCAAAAGACGAGGATGTTGTCATTTCGATAAAACCAATCATTTCAAACGATTTATTATTTGACTTTGATCATATCCTATGGCCGATTCGTCGTGCATTTGCAGACTTCAAACAAACCGCAAGGAATCAATGAACTTGGAACGTTCAAATAGTACGACAAAACATTTGAATTATGTTGAGGCCACATATATCGATCAAAGCAGGTATAGTTTTAAATAGTCTTTGAATTTCTTTTCTTTCCATAACTTTTGAGCCACATATCAAATTGTTATGAAGTTTGTTATTTGTAAGTTTGAGAGATGACTCGTTCGTATGACACTAGTTATGTTCAAATAAGTCATGTAATCTTTGAGATAATTGACTTTCGTTGTTTTATTAACAATTTAATACATAACGGTTGCTTAGTTCGATTATAATCAAATGAAATGGGAACGTATAGGGCAGCCAAAGTTTGAAACCACGTGTTCAATCATAATTCATCAGTTAACCCTTAACTATCCTGCTCATCTGATAATAATAATAATCAAATCGGTTGTGTAGTTTCTGAGATAATAAGTTTCGTGATTTTCACAAGTCGGCACATCACAAATGAAGTTACAGTTCGATTACAGTAAAATTCAATAGGGTCTTCTGAGGCAGCTAGACCATTCATTTGACACTAAATTTGTGAAAATCGGGTCGGCCATCTCCGAGAAAAGTGAGTGAGGCCAAGTAGTCTCCGGAATATGTTCCTTTTCATAGCTGGATTTCACATTTTTAAACATAAAAGGCAAAGTAATAGTCCGATTGCAAAACAAATCAATAGGGTCTTATGGGGCAATAAGACCTTCCATTTGACACAATTTATGAAAATCGGTACAGCCATCTCTGAGAAACATGAGTGAGATTAAACAGTCTTCAGAACACGTTTCTTTGCATAACTTTTGAACCACAAGTTCAATCTTTATGAAATTAAAACTTAAGGGTTTGCTAGGTATCCCGTTCTTTTGAGATCAATTTTGTTCAAATCGGTTTTGTAGTTTCTGAGATATTGATGTTTCACGATTTTCACATTTTTAAACATAACCTCTGAACTAAAAATCCGATTACAATAAAATTCAATAGGGTCTTAAGGGGCAACAAGTCCTTTCATTTGCAATTAATTTCATGAAAATCGGTCTAGCCATCTCTGAGAAAAGTAAGTGAGAATAAAAATCTGCACATCCACACCCACACACACTCACACACACACACACACACACACACACACACACACACACACACATATATATATATATATATATATAGAAAATGCTTAGCTCGTCGAGCTGAGTCGAGTGATATATGCCATTCGGCCCTTTGGAGCACTTTTATACTTTCGGTTTTGCAAGTGATTGCTATACCTTCCTAGGAGAAAGGCAAAAACCTAAATTAATCCACCTAGCGGTCAGACCCAGCCTTTCTCATTCAAACTTTTATTTGTAAAAATAGATTTACATGAACGCTTCAATCCAATAAATGTATATTCACTCTTTAGGTTCTAAAATATTGATGTTGTAATCTTTACATTAAAAAAAAATGTAGTCCGGTCTGTCTGTCTGTCTGTTTGATCCATATAGGTTCAAAAACTACCGAACCGATCGACGTGAAAATTTGTATGAAGGAGTTTTTGGTGCCGATAAAGGTTCCTATGATAGTTTGAGACCCCTCCCTTTTCTGGAAGGGAGGGGTCCAATACAAATGAAACATACATTTCTGCACAACTCAAGAACAAACCAAGCAAATGAAACCGAATTTGGCATGTGGATGTTTTAAAGGGTAAAAAATATGTCCATATTGGTTCGACGCCCCTCCCTCTTCCAGAAGCACATGTTTTTGCACAAATTTCTGCACATCTCGCGAACTAATCAACTAAATGGAACCATATTTGGCAGGTGAATGTTTTTAGTGGTAACAAATATGTTCCATAATCGACCTTAGGCAACATTTTGCATTGTAAGATGGCAACTTCCGGTTTCTGGAAAACAGCCAAAAATGGCCGTTTTCCGTCTAACATGAGTATCTCCGGATGTAGAATGATACACAGCAGCTTCAATCGATCACAGACCTCATTTTGAACCTCAGGTTGGCGACTTCCGGTTCCTGGGAAACAGCCGAAAATGATCGAATTACACCCAATATGGGTGTTTCTTCAACCAGAATGACGCTCAGAGGCCAGAAATTATATTAAATACCATTTTGAAATCCAAGATGGCGACTTCCGGTTTGTGAAAAACAGCCTAAAATAACCAAATACAATTCAATATGAGTATCTCTGGAACCAGAATAATGCAATGAGCTAACAATTGACCTCAGGCATCATTTTGAATCGCTAAATGGCAACTTATAGGAAACAGTCGAAAATGACCAAATAATACTCAATATGGATATTTCCGTAATCGAGAGGATGCATAGAAACCAAACATTGACCCTTGACACCATTTTGAATTTAAAGACGACCACTTTTAGTTTCTGGAAAGCAACCAAAATAACTAAATACCTCCCAACATGAGTATTTCCGGTGTCAAATTGATGCCAGAAAATTTGCTGAAAATGACCGAATACCACCCAATATGAATATATTCAGAATTAGGGTGATGTACAGAAGCCAAAAGTCGAGGATGTTGTCATTTCGTTTAAACCAATCATTTCAAACGATTTGTTATTTGACTTTGATCATATCCTATGGACGATTCGTCGTGCATTTTCAGATTTTAAACACATCGCAAGCAATCAATGAATTTGGAACGTTCAAATCGTACGATACCACATTTAATTTATGTTGAGGCCACATATATCGACAAAAGCAGGTATAGTTTTAACTAGTCTTTGAATTTCTGTTTTTCCCTTTTGAGCCACATATCAAATTGTTATGAAGCTTGTTATTTGTACACAGTACCAAAAAATGAAATTTACAACTAATACAAATGAAAGCACATAACGATTTCTAGCACATAAAGTAAAAAACATATACAATTTCACACCGTAAACAATATACAATACAGAATCGTTTTAAGACATGTAAATTTGTACGTTAATTGATATAAACTTAAAGCTTCGAATATAAATATGCATGCAAATTCACAATATATTCATTTACTTTGCATGTGAATATAATGTCACACGGAATATTACGTGGTTTCCAATGCTCCATTTATGTGCATTTAAAGTAATGTGAATTTTCTTCACTGTGTAAATTCGAGAGATGACCCGTTCGTATGACACTAGTTATGTTCAAATAAGTCGTGTAATCTTTGAGATAATAGACTTTCGTTGTTTTATTAACAATTTAACACATAACGGTTGCTTTAGTTCGATTATAATGAAATGAAATGAGAACGTATAGGGCAGCCAAACGTTGAAACCACGTGTTCAATCATAATTCATTAGTTTACCCTTAACGAGCCCGCTCATCTGATAATAATATAGATCAAATCGGTTGTGTAGTTACTGAGAAAATGAAGTTTCGTGAATTTCACATTTCGGTACATTACAGACGAAGTTACAGTTCGATTACAGTAAAATTTAATAGGGTGTTATGAGGCACATAGACCTTTCATTTGACACTAATTGTGTGGAAATCGCGTCAGCCATCTCTGAGAAAAGTGAGTGAGTCCAAGTAGTCTTCGGAATATGTTCCTTTTCATAGCTGGATTTCACATTTTTAAACATAACAGGTAAAGTAATGATCTGATTGCAAAACAAATCAATAGAGTTTTATGGGGCAACTAGACCTTCTATTTGACACTGATTTTATGAAAATCGGTTCAGCCATCTCTGAGAAACATGAGTGAGATTAAACAGTCCTAAAAACACGTTTCTTTTCATAATTTTTAAACCACATGTCCAATCTTTATAAAATTCAAAAGTTAAAAGTTTTCAGGTAGCCCGTTCATTTGAAACCAATTTTGTTCAAATCGGTTGTGTGGTTTTCGAGATAATGATGTTTCATGATTTTTACATTTTGATACATAACCTCTAAACTAAAAATCCGATTACAATAAAATTTAATAGGGTCTTATGGGACAACAAAACCTTTCATTTACAGTTAATTTTATGAAAATCGGTCCAGCCATCTCTGAGAAAAGTGAGTGAGAATAAAAATCTGCACATACACACACACACACACACATACACACACACATACATACAGAAAATGCTCAGCTCGTCGAGCTGAGTCGAGTGATATATGCCATTCGGCCCTTCGGAGCACTTTCATATCTTCGGTTTTGCAAGTGATTGCTATACCTTTCTAGGAGAAAGGCAAAAAACACGAAAAAAGACCGCTGTATTTATAATATGTTGCTAAGAATTCGGCTGTGGAATTGTTATATACATGGGGTATTTTCGGTTGAACAGTATTGAAATGTAGAACGACTCCATTTTATACTGTCCGACGTTTCGTCACTGATCACTGATCACATCTTCATGGGAACAAAGGTCAAGATGCTTTCAAGAGATTACAGTCCACTCTATTTGCGACGAATTGGGGCACCTGGAATCTGTTCGCTGTGTAACTATTATACATACGTCGATGAATAACTGAGCAGTGATTTTAGTCTTAAGATGAATATAAAAGCGTTGAAAATAATGGTTTGTTTAAAAAAATTCCGAATAAATTTAGCCCAATTTACTATATTTTCAATACTGAGCTATTCCATAGGAGCATGTAAGCGTATTTTGTTTATGTTTTAAATATTTTCATGGAAACTTGGTGTTCAATCCGTGCACTCTTCGCGAATACTGGTCTAATGAGTTGAATAATGGAACAAACCCTACGCCTTTTCAGATGATTTTTGTGTTGTATCACCAAATACCTGGCAATTAAAAAAAAATCTATTCTCCAACAACAACAACAAAAATGAAACGAAAGGTTTTCTCGAAAAAACACGAAAACAACTGCACTTAGGGAGTACATATATGATTTAAAAATACTCAAAAATCCAATCGACCATGTTTGATTTCGATGAAACCTTGCACACGTATTTGGCACAGCAAATTAACTCTTTTTGACAGGTGGAGGAGTTTTTAAGACATAAAAGTTCAGTACAGCTTAGAAATCTTTAGTTGTAATTACATTTTAATCCATTTGATGCGCACATAGTGTCTTTGTAAAAGTGTGAAAGTGTATTTTTTCTCATTTCATTCGAAGAAAACGGCGAAAGAGAGCACATACAGAGTTTAAAAAAATGTTTGCGGAGATACTGTTCTAAATGATGTGCTGTGATTGGTTATGTCGCTGTAAAGACGGTAATTTCAATATTGACGACTGTTTGCGTGAAAGAAAGTCAAAACCCTTCGAAGACGCTGAATAAAAGGAAATGCTCGATGAAGATCCATGCCGTAACGTAGGAACAGCTTGCTCTGGTATTAGGAGTTACTATCCAAACCTTTTTCAATTGCAATTATAGAGCTTCGTAGCCGTAAGTTTACAGAGTCCGCTTTGACAAGCGAGTGGTGATTGGTCAGTCGAAGCCTAGTGAATTCAATCCAGATTACGTGAACCGTACATTCTCAACAAACTTTTCGAACAGTACACATCCACGAAGTCCACTACCGAGATTAGCACCATTGTTACCTTATAACTTCTGTTTTCATCCTGTGCAGTACTGTTGTTTGTTAACACCATCTGGGACACCAACTCGAATGCTGTAGGAATGAACGGTTTACCGATAAAGCTCATGAAGATTATTCTTCCGTTAGCTGTTAACCTGTCTGACGAATTCAAACCAAATAAATTTTGATTTTTTTTTTTCAAAACTCTGGACAATCGAGTCCGACCTGTAACACAATTCAATTTCATACATTATACACAATTGAGTGTGCTATTTTTCACCCACTCGAAGAATTCACGTTTGATATGTGTGCAAAGTTTCATTCAAATGGAAATTGGTCAATATTGGACGATAAGTCTATTGACATGGATTCACTAGGAGCATATCCGATTTGAGTAACAGTAAAAAACGTTATTTAATTATACAACTGTACAAAAATTAATATTAACCGTATTACAAGTTTTAAAAGTTCCTTAATTATGTTAATTTTTCTTCAGCAAAATTTGTAAAAATAAATAGAAATGCACAAATTTAGTTGAACATTTCTATTTACTTTTGCAAATCATATTTTTCTCATCTGTAGACAAAATTTTATATATTTTTTTAATTAAAATTTTATAGATACAATTTTTCAGTGGTTTACCGAAGGGCTCTATTTTTTCGGAGCATAAAAATGAAACTAAATACTTCGTACCGTAATTTCAATTCGAACAATTTAAATTTCATTTGATTACTTTCGGTTATTGTCATCGGGTCGCGATAAATATTTTCGCTATCGAAAGGGTTTGATAGCGAGTTTCTTTCCCGTCTGGCGTTCATTGGTGCATTTCAGAAAAAACTGATGACTATTTCAATTGGCTACCTGTAATTTGGCTTTTTTTGATATAAGATGGGTCAACAAATCGATGGTGATGATTTCATTCTGTGCAAGACATGGCGGAGAGTCTGCAAACCAAAAAACACGTAAATATTAGGTGAAAAAGGTCAAAAAAGACCATGCCTCATCCTCTTCGCAGGATAAAACCAGTACCAATCGATTTATTGACCAATTTTACATAAGGAATATGTCAGGTTGCAGGTCATTTTTTATCTGACAATTGTCAATTGCAAATGATTTTAGCTCTTTTTTCACTTATGGTACCCTACGGTTCTCCATTTTTCTAGCACCCTGATCCCCCTGGTACCGCCGTTAGGCATTGCTTCAGGAAAAAGGGCGAGGTGCTTTTAATGCACCCCACAACAATTCGATAACATATTGACTTTACTGCTTGAGTGAAGGCAAGGTCAGCCTTCACTGGCATTTCGATGGTTTTCCCGTCGATTCGTGCCTTGCAGCGAAAAAACAATCTGGGAAGCAGCCGTGATGACTGCTCTCTAGGTATCCTCGTCTTCGCACATTATTCCCACTATGTTTTCCGGGATAGTATCCGGCCCGCTTACTGCCAACATTTGCTCGTTATCTGTGCGAAACGTGGACAAATATATAGCACATGCTCAGCGGTTTCTTCCGCATCCGCACATTGTGGCCACGTCGGTGATTCCGCGTGCCCAAACTTGTGCAAGTTTTGCCTAAAGCAGCCATGGCGTGACAGTATCTGTGTCAAGTGGAAGTTAACTTCCCCATGGCGCCTCTTAATCAGGCTATCTCCGGGATGAGTCGATGTGTCCATCTACCTTTGGTAAAATTGGACCATTCCCGCTGCCACCTGGTCATCGAAGTTCTCCTTGACAATGATGCTGATAGGCATCATGCCAGCCTGGACGCATATTGCCTCGTATGACACAGTCCGATACGCGCATGCGACCCTCAGGCCCATGAGCCTGTAGGTGCTTTCCAGTTTACCGCGGTAACTGGAAGTACCCATCGCTTTCGACCACAGGGGTCCGCCATACCTGAGTATGGACGTTGCCACGCTAGCTAGCAGTTTACGCCTGCTACTAAATATCGCCGAGATATTGGACATCGTGCGCGATAATGCCGCTACATAGTTGACGTAAGAGCCAAAATGACCAAAATGCACTTTTTCGTTGATTTAGCTTCCTTTCCCTAAGATGCATACACTACAAACGAAAAGAAAACTATTTTGTTCTGAAACTATTGAGAAATATTGGAAAAACGTTTTGGCGTAACTGCCAGTTAGTTGCAAAACTGGAGTCACTACATACAAGGTGCAATTGTCTAAGTTAAAATCGTCTCATTTGACTAACAATGTATGGGAAGGGGAAAAGGGGAAAGGGGAATTGAATTATTATATTGAATATTGATATTTTTACAAACACTCTGGGGCCCAAATTGAACCAAAATAACTCTGTCCTGGCTTTGTACTGTCAAGTTTTCATTTTTCCATGTATCGATTTCCGATAGACGATAGACTTGCATTACAGCGACTTTGTTAGAACGTAGTCCAAAACACAAGGGTACTCAAAAACTTTGTTCAATAATCATAGCCTGTAATTTAAAGCTCAACCTCAACAACCGTAATAAAGGCATATCTGAAATTATCAAGTTTTAGGATACTCGCAAAAACAGATGTCAAAAAACGACTTATAGAGCGGTTTTAAAAGTTTATTTTAAACTTCAAAAACAATAATGTAAATCACTTTTTTCGTTGACAAAACATCAAACCATGATAAAAACAGCACCCTCGGGAGGATCAGTGTCTTGTAGACTGCAAATTTCCTGCGGCTTTGCAGGCTGCGGAACTGAAACTGACTACGTAATCCGTAATTAATCCTGTTTGTTGTCGCAATCCGTGGTGTAAATTTGAGTCTTTATACATGTGTTTCTGTGTGTGTGTGTGTGTGTGTGTGTGTGTGTGTGTGTGTGTGTTCGTGTGTGTGTGTGTTGGCTGTTACGTCAGTTATGCATACAGGGGCAGTATAGTCGTGGAAGCTTTCTTGCAGACGTAGTCGATGTGGTCTTTAAAACGTGAGCTTGTCATCGACCATCTCCCACAAGAGATTCAAGGATCGCTTCGAGTGCATCCACCGGCACTGATCGACGCCTTATGTTCCGATTTGCGGTTGTGTAACACGGTGACCTCTGTCTTATGATGCGCTAACTTCAGTTTCCTGGAGTGTATCCAATCCTCAACTACGCGTATGGATAACGCGGCTTTCAACTCGACCTCGCTGACCGACTCGCCGTAGACCTCTAGAGTTATATCGTCCACGAAGCCCACAATCACCGCTCCTGGTGGGAGCTTCAGCTTCCCATGATGGAACCTTGCGGTACCCCTGCGGTGATCGGGACGCATTTTTGACCGTCATGTGTGTTGTAGACTAGTACTCGGTTCTGAAAGTAGTTTTCCAGAATCTTGTACAGTGACTCCACACTCCGAGACACCGAAGCGCGTAGGCTATAGAGTCCCAGCTGGCGCTATTGACCGCGTTTCTCACGTCTAGCGTGACGATTGCACAATAGCAAATGCATCTTCTTTTACATTGGAGTGCTACCTAGGCCGTCTTGGTGACGGAGAAAATACCATCCACCGTAGACTTACTCTCGCGGAAGCCGAGCTAGTTGCTTGACAGACCGGTTTTACTCTCGGTGAATCTCACAAGTCTGTTGGGGATTACCCTCTCAAGCACCTTGCCCGCTGTGTCTAGCAGACAAATTGGTCTATATGCCGATGGGTCACCTGATGGTTTCCCGGCCTTCGGTAATAGAACCAGTCACTGTCGCTTCCACTCATCCGGAAAGAGGCAGTCGTCTAAGCATTCCTACATGACCGCCCTGAACAACCCGGAGGCTACCTTTATGGCCGTCTTAATGGCCAGGTTCGGGATTCCGTCCGGTTCCGGTGCCTTGCTTACCTTCAGGGAGTTTGCGGTCTTAATGAGTTGACTGTTCGTCACCGTTGCCGCATCCTCGGCCTCTGCGCGGCTGCCGTCACTCGCTATTTGCGGTGACTCAGCAGCCGGAGGCCAGGGGTTTGGCTCGTAGCGTGGGAAGAGTCCTTCAATCATCCGCTCTAACATCGCTGGTGATTGCTCCGCCGGGGCTGACGAGCCTCTGGTCTTGACCGTAACGATTTTATTGGCGTCACCCCATGGGTTCATGTTGACATTTTCGCAAAGTCTATCAAAGCAGGCTCGTTTACTAGCCTGTATCGCGCTCTTCAGCGTTACCTTAGCCGCTTGGCGCTCCAAGTAGACTTATAGTACCCTAAACTGGTCAAATTGGTACAACAAATGTGAAAAAGTTATGTTTGAGTCAAAAAGGGGGGAGAAGTCATTTGTCTTCTAGACGTAAAAAAACTAAGCTTAATCAAAACCAAAATGTTCGTGTTAGATTTCAGCAAACTTACGACGGTTTTCGTCGAAACTGCTCTTCAAAGTATTCATTACTAAAACGATATTCGATCATTTGTAGCAGAATTAAATGGAAACAAAGCCTATTCTTAATATTCAATGTATTGCGTAATAATTCGAGTCGAGAATTCAAACGTAACTGGGAAGAGGTCTTTTTCAAAGATGAAACTGATTGAAAAAAGGTTGCGTACGCCTATGAAGGCAAAAATAAAAACTGCCTAATTTGGTATTGTTAGGCTGCGAATACGAAGAAATTTGGAAATTATTATGCACGCAATAGTTGGATGGTGCGAAACTACGACAATATTGTGTGAAATGAGCGCATTTTTTGATTGAGTGTGTTGATCATAACACAATTGATGGTTCAGTGAATGTGGTGGATGACTGCCCACGATTTTTTGAGCACCCCAAAACTGATCGCCAGCCCGAAGCCGAAGCTGACCGAGACATCACGATTTGTGTGTATATGCTATCCATTCCGCTTTCAGTTATTGTCAATGCATTCATTGTACAAAGGTTCCGTTATGCATTTCAAACAATCGTTGTGTAAAATTAGAGCAAAAATTAAAATGAGGAGAGGAAATGGAGAGGCACGTTGGCACGTGAATAATGAAAACATTCAGCGAACCTCGAGGTAACATGCCAAAAAAGTTTCCCAACCTTATTAAGTTTGTTGTATTTTGCGACAATCATTAAGTACGACATGCAAATTTTGATCAAATTTAACTCCTCGACCCCCCTTGCTGCATTTTGGCATAAATTGGCAACCTCTCATGAGAAGTACATCAAGTCACAACAACACCCTTCCTCATTAAAACAAATTGTCAACCGTTTTTTCTTTCGTATTTGATGAGTGACTTTAGAGCAAGTTTATTATCAAAAAGAAAAGAGTAGCTCATTCACTATCGATCCACAAGTTCTGAAGGTGATCTTTGAATGCTATAATCGAATAAATTTCAGTAGGCTCAGGTGTGTCAGGGTATGCTTTGTTCATATCCGCGTCATTTTCATCCACCCACTCGAACTCGTCAGATCCATTTGAGAGCATGCTTGTCTTTTCTCCTCAGAAAACCTCTAGAGAGCAGGAGATCATCTTGTACTGCGAAAACAACTGCTCTCACACTAAAGAGCAAATCAACACACATGCTAGAAGAGAGTGACAGACGATTTTTATCTGCTGAGTTTCCTGAGGGCACCGCGGTGAAATCTTAAATCTCTCTCTTTCGAGACAATGAACTATGGTGTACTTTCGCACACGTAAGGACATCACGCACAATAATTACACATCTGCGGTGCGTTTCACAGTTTGTTTCTTGAACATGATAGAAGAGGACAAGATATTGGGAGAAAAAAATAGACTGCGCTGCTCGTGCCGGTCGTGTTCACTCTGGTCGAAGTCGTTTTTGCGGTGTAGCAACACGAGAACTACACCTTTGCCCGGTAGGTTTTTTTTCACTTTCCTGACTACTCGCCAGTGGACACTGTGGTGTACTTTTGCGTTTTCTCTGTAGAGTGATCCACCCCTCTTGTTTCTATCAGATGTCGGGTGAGTTGGAAGTGTGTTTGTCTCTCTGTATGTTGGTTGAGACACTTTGGAGTGGAGGAAGAAGCAGTGTGGTGAAAGCATTTGCTACACGCAGGCACATACTGAAAGGGAAGTGCGCGGTGAATTTTTTCTCCGCTCTTCAATACTTTTGACGTTGGACTAACGTCTATATCGAAGTTAGGCACCTGAATTTGAAAATCTAGTAATTCAACCGGGGAAAACCAGGGAAAAGTGGTCAGGTTTTGAGCGCTTATATATCAGTCATTTCTTTTCAGAATTTCGAGGTTTTGGTATCAACCGATCAGAAATTCTTTTACGGTTTAATTTATGTAACAAAAATAACCTATTGTACGAGATACACTATTGAAAAATTGAAAAATCACATCGATTGTCTAAATCATACCGAGCAACCAATCACCACCTCTCTTCACAAGCACAGTCGACACTAACGGATACAACCGATCTGACTTTGTAAACAGTCTCACAGCTTTCAACCAATAACGAGCTCGCTTTCGGTAGCTGCAACAGGTGTTTCAACACCGTTTTAAAATGCTTCTTTTATCATTACCACTGAACAGATTCTAAACACCAATGGCTTGATTGATGGGGGAAATATTGCGCAAGATTGTCATATAATAATTTAAATATGTTTTCGATACTAAACTAGTTAAAAGTTGTGTTAAAAGTCGTGCACATTCAACCAATCACAAGCTCGCTTCTTGTTTGCTCGCGGATGGATTTTTGCTTTGGGCTATATAATAGCCTGTGTCGTCTCATAGCAGTCATCAGTTAACAAGTGAAAGGCCACCAGGCCGGTCTTGTATAATCAGCAGCGGTGGCTGATTCCAGCGGCCAAACTGAGCTGCAGCAGAACCAGAGCGGTGGTATCAGGCAGCAGCGGCGGAGGTAGTGGGAAGCTGCATTTCTTCATTCCCCACCAGCGGACCCCACCAGTGGTAATCCAATTCAGATATCAGTGGGTGAAAACAGCCAGAAACTGCACGAGCCAGCACCGCCACTAGGAAAGCTACCGCCATTTAGTGTGTGTGCAGTGTGCACATATAGCGTATGTGCATCTGTATTGCTATGCCATTTGCGATGATAGGGATGGCGCTGTTGCGTGTGTATGGCTAGCTATAGCGTGTGTAAGACACTAGCATGTGTAGCATATTATGGCTATTGCGTGTATATCTTCAGCGTGTGTACGGATAGTTATAGCTTGTGTGTGGATAACTGCTGCGTGTGTAATGATTAGTTATAGCGTATGTATGGATAGTAATAGAACATGGTTGGATAGCTTATGCGTGTGTATAGATAGTTGTATCGAATGTATGGAAAGGAATAGCGTGTGTATGGATAGCTATAGCTACAGCGTGTGTATGAATAGTTTTAACGCGTGTTTAGATAGTTATAGCATGTGTGTGAATAACTATAGCGGGTGTTTATCGAAGATTATTATTGTCATTGAAAATATTAAAACGTCTTAACGAACACAGTTGTGAATTTGATTTTACAGCAGCGATTTTAACTTCTTCAGCCAGTCTTTATTCATCGAGGAAAAATTACTACCTATGAATGATCAACACTTATTTACTAGAAATTTGATTTAGATCAAAACGGGTTCTTTTGAGTATCATAAATTATTGGTAAAAAGAGTTGCAAGTTTTCTCAATGAGCATTCATTAAATTTTCGTTTTTGTTTCTCGGTGCGCGGTTTTGATTTTGTTTCTCGCACACAGAGAAAGAAACAAACTTGTCGCTATCGTGAAAAATAACAAAACAATTAGAAATGCTCTAAATCACAACTGAAGAAGTTAAGATATTTTCCTGTCACTCGCCCAAACCTTGATAACAACTACCGAAAAACGTGTGATTGAGCTCTTGCTATATGGAGTTATTGAACCGAACGTTTTTTTTTTCAAATACATGAAGTTATATGCTGGGCTGGAACTAACCTAGCATGAGTTTTATCGATTAAATGTCAAACAATTTTCAAATTTAAAATTTTCGGTTGAATCGTTCTGGGCTCCAATTTCAGATAGTTTCGTAAAGTTTGATTTTTGCTTAGATAGGAAAATTTTACCAATTCGCTCAATTAAATGATTGTCTTGGTAGTGCAGCAAACAAAGGGTTGATTCGAATATGTATGAAATGACAGTGATTGAATAAAAGCTATCCATTCTTTTAGTATATATTATTATTTATAACGTTTTAACGTCTCAGCATTCAGAAATGCACTGTTAGATAAAATTGCAGCAAATACTAGAGTTGCAATTCTCTCTATTATTTGTTTTAATGGAATATAAGAATACCGTAGTCCAACGTCATGCGGACGTATCTTGAATACCACCCTCCTACTTTTTTGCTATGTCTTACTCGTTTCGTAAGACTTTTTGGCTGTTTTTGATTCTGTCTTGATTATAAAACAAGTGTCTTTAAATGAAAAAAGAGTAAACTTGATCTTTTCAAATCAATTTCTCTGTGACATTACACAACGTCGTTGACTGTCGAATATAGTTTCAATTTTGTTACCTCTATCTCTTTTCTATATGCATGACATACTATATGGATGTTTTCTTTGGGGTCCTCCCCGCAAGACTCAGCGCAGAGCCCCACAATCATGAATCCGACTCAGTGTATTGACTGCATACTTTCAAGAAAACTCTACTTCCAAATTTCACAAAGATAGAGGGCTATAGCCGAATTTTAAGGTATTGAACTTGATGAAGCTTCAAACTCGTTGAAAATCGTATAACGTAATACGTTTGACTCCAATAAAATGGAGGAACAAGAAAGGTCTGACAAAGTTTTTGGAAAAACTTTACGTACGTACTTTTAGTATGAAACAACAAAGCATGAAAAAATGTAGTGTCGGGTGAAGAAATGTTACTTCGAGGAATCCGCCCCTATTTTAAAGTACATAATGGAACGAAAGGAGAACTTACACTAAGCCTGCAAAAAGAAAATCATTCTAGAGCTTTTGTCGTTCAGGATAAAAACGACTTTTTATAAGAACAATGGTGACATTTTCTGGTATCTACTGTTACTAACTCCAATACCTTTTTCGATTTGACAACCGACGATAATAAACTTTCTGAAGTTATAAACCAATCGATAAAACAGTAAAAGTCAATAATTAAATTTGAAAACATGTTATCAAAGTTTATACAGTGCATCTGCTGTTGAAAGTCAAACTTACACTTGTCTTGTCTTGATAAATCATAAAAGTACCTGTCACCAACAAAACGCTAGC
This sequence comes from Wyeomyia smithii, assembly GCF_029784165.1. NCBI lineage: Eukaryota > Metazoa > Arthropoda > Insecta > Diptera > Culicidae > Wyeomyia > Wyeomyia smithii. Next base: position 182,521,680 of record NC_073696.1, on the reverse strand, counting down.
AGTTTCCAACTAAAATATCAACGAAATTCCTAATCCACTGACTAAACCCTAGCTCGCTAATTAGCGATATACCAAATCAGCCGAATTGTGGGCGTTGCTATATTGATTGCATTTTGCAAGGGGCATACAGTTTCTCACAAAGCGACGAGCTTATTGTAAGAGCTCATTGAACATCAACGATATACAGCTAGCGTTCAAATTTGTAATACCAGACAATTTCGAAACAAGGGCGGATGCATAGTTCGTGTTGGTTTGCCATTTTTCACACCCACTGAATTAATTGTTCAAACATGAATAATTTTCCGGATGAAACATTTTGAAGCATTTTAACAGAGTTGGTCGTTCGTTGTAGAACGGCTGTCTTGGCGGTTTACGAATTTCATGACGGTTGTATTTATTGTTTGTTATATTGTACAACAACGCTAGTCCCGAGAATAATCACAAAAAGTTTCTCTCTGCAATTCAAAAGCAGCTGGGTGGATGTGCTTCCAGTTTGCGAGACACAGGTTAGGAAAAGTTTTCCTCCAAAAAAATCGTTTTGTTTCGAATGAAATTTAAATGGCTTCAAAAACAGTTGATTTTATTGAAACCGCCCATAACCGTCTTAGAAGGTTACGATAATATTCATCTTGATGAGAATGTACATGGCAAAGTCGACATCGAACAATATTTCATCGCTATTTTTTTTCTGAATATCAACGGTTCTCGTTACAAAGAGTATCAGATTACTCAATTTGAAAATCTAATTGCTGAAAGGTTACCAAGTGTACTTGGTGAGTGAAAAGTCATGTTTTCCAATTACAGACTTGTCAGTGACGAGTGACTTTGGCATGGGGTGTTTCTCCTTTCTCCTTAATCTCCTGTTTCAGTTTTTGTCGCTCACCTTTCATCTGAAATTTAAATAGCAGAAGCACAAAGCTATGTTAAGATCGAAGTGAGTAAAATCTGTTTTGTTTCTGAACCTTGAAAAAAACCTTAATAAGTCATCTTGACAGTTCCCCAGATTACAAATAGACATTTTATAATTTACGATCAAATCTTTTCAGAAATAGCTGAAAAAAAAATACAAGAATGTTTACTATGACGAAATTTGAAAAGAAAAGAGTGAACTAGCTTTTTCTCAAGAGTAACAACCATTGTTTTGAGACACCGGACTTAACGTCGGAGTGGAACGAATGGAATGGAAACTGGATTTGACTTTACCTTTTAACAACCCGGGTAATATAACTATGAACGTTTTTGACTTATATTCTTCATTCAAAGTAAGAGTATGCTTTTTAGGGTTACTAGCAACAAAAGGCGACAATTTTCCAAAATTTGAACAAGAAGCTGCGATTTGGCATGAGATTATTAGCTACACTATTGTCGAAATCATCATAATTATTTTCTGATATTTGCAGAAAATGTATCTCAGAAATGTTTTTTTTACCATCAAAGTTTTTCGTGCAAATGAAGCTTTATGGTCATTCACAAAACTTTGACCTTTATTCACACCCATCTTTCTGTTAACTTTATCTACTCAACTCATCTACTCAATCGAGTTTCGTTGAAGTCGTTCGTAAGTTTCATTTATCTCATAGAAAATGGCAGACTTTCCTAAATAACGATAATTGTTTTCACCACCCTAACTGAATACCACCTACAAATGTTCCATTCACGTTTCCAGACGATAGCAGCTATACATTCAGACTGGCACCCGCAATTAGTTTCCATCTCACGTAGTGGATTTAGAGACTTACGTACTATGGCACGATTGCAATGACGAGAGATACTAGCTCTAAAATGGCGCGTGTTTGCGTGTGTGTTTGACCGTTCCGCTATGGACGTGTAATTCATCTATTCTTCTCACGAAAATGCATGATAAAACGTGTATGATAACAGGCCGAAACTGCATCGACTAGCTCGGGCTAGCCTTACCTGCTACTAATGCCGCATAATGGAACATTATGGAGGCTTACAGAATAAATCAAAGCGTATGTCCGCAGGACACATCAGCATTCCATTTGGGGTAGAGATAAGTCTTGTTAAATCCTCGCGTCACATTCTTAAGCCTTGATCGTTCTTAGCAACGATGGCATGGCTGTATTTAGCATTCCTGACCAGATGGAAAAAGAATAACCCAAAAGGGTTTGTCCAATTATTAGAATAAAAGTGCGGAAAACAAGTCTTCACCAACCTGCAAAAATTTAATTACACGCCGTGCACATCACACTGTACTCTTGACCCTCAATTTGCCACGCGGTTATCACATCATCAAAAGCCGTCAAAACCGATGCTGCGAGCGAATTACCTTCCCTCGCGCACCCCAGTCAAGTTGTGGTAATCGGGTATTCCATCCGAACGTTATTTATCATCACATGCTATATAGCATAAAATGATGAATATTGTTCGGTTGAATATTTTCGCAATATAAGGGCGTATTTAAAAAAATAAATTTCCGCCATAATTAACGACAAAGGTTGGACAGAAGCGGAAATTCAAACGCATGTCGGATATATTTTTCGAGATTACGCTCCGAGGAAGGACTATTGGTTCTTTTTAATACTTAGCTTTTTATATTTGTAGACGTGCCTCTAATTTTTATTATTTATCAATACTACTGCCGGATAAATTTATTCTCTCTTTAATCAACCATCCAAAGAGTATAAAACTATGCGATGACAAAAACCCCAAATTATATTGGATAAATTATTGTAAATAATTAAACTAACAGTCTCTGGAAAAACATAGTTAATTTATTATGATTAAATTAACAGTCATATGTTTTTAAAATGTTTTAGAATACTGTGTTTTTGCCAAATGTAGGGCACTTTCTGTATACTGTAGCTGAATATCTGAATCAATTTTTCTAAAGATGCAATTAAAACAATTAAACTAAGTATTATTGAATATTAAGATTTGATTTCCTAAATTATGCGATAAAACGCATATAAGTTGAGCTTCAAGAAATAAGAATGATTTGTGAAGTTAACTTTGCTCCATTTAATCTACTATCAAAACGCATTGAATAATTTGTAAGAATATTTTGCACATAATGGTCTACTGTTTTTCAATCCAGAATGCGAAGTGAATTAACACGTGTTTCGGTACAAATTATGCTGAATTAGCACTGAGCGGTAAACAATTTATAACTTGGGGGTAGCAGCAGCAGCAGCTGCTGTAAAGATCGATAACTCTATCGCAACAGTTTGCGAAGTTTTGCGAATTCATCCCATGCTAGCGCTAAGATTCTGTAACTATCGCTAGCTTTCAGAGCGGATAGGGAAACGGATGCACGGCTAAGTCCTGGAGCTGCACTTATTTTTACACATCGACCGACGACGGTTCCGCTTGCAAGCTTACGGTTTTATTATAAAAGATAAAGTTTCAGCAAAACTACTATTTGGATAAAGCATGGCGAAGCGGTTGGCTGTTTTCGGCGGAAACAGAATTTCCACATGGAATGGGTGCCATAACGAAAAGAAAATATATTCGTTTCATTTACAATTTGCTGGGGGTGTCCTAGTAGGGAATTCTGCGAATGCTAAAGGTGTTCAAGCACGATCCGTGATTTCATTTGCTCTGCAATAATTGGGGTATATTTATTGCAGACTCATTTTGGCGTGTTTATCACCGAGGAATACAATTGTTGCTAGACTTTCCTCGAATAAAATAAATAATGCAACAATGACGATCATTTGCAACGTAACCTGGATTTTCTGGAAGCTGAAGTAAGCTATAGAAGAATCTATAGCGCTACTGTCCTTTAAAATGAAAACGGATACGATGCTAGTTGTCCAAAATTGCAGTTATTTTATGTTTTTGATTACATAAAATATTTTCACACAGAATAATTTAGTTTTTTTGCGATTTCCAAATTTCATCACTTGACAACTTTATAACTTCTCTCACTGTTCTGCTTTTTCTAAGAGGGCATCAACAATTCGACATTTCATGCAGTGAAATTGCTGCAACCACTCTCAGTTTTTAACGCATGGAACCGGGCAAGGACTATTAAAACTTTACCATCGAATGTCGCTTGCTGCACGACGAGAACAGCTGAACTGGAAGTCAAGTACAGCGTACAGCAATCTGTTTGGAAAATTCAATTCCCCTTTAACATAGCATAAAAAGATTTTGCAGCAGAAAATCATAAAACTCAATTATATTGCAAGCTATAAACTTTTCTAATATCCAATAAACCACACCGACAATTCATTCAGCAGTAGTCAGAAGTTAAATCGTTTTCTTCAACTCTCTCTCAAGGTTGTGGAGGTTGAAAGTTGAATAAACAATTAAAAAATAATAATTAAATAATTAAAAACATCCTTTGCCATTCAAAAACACAATAATCCCACGTGTAAAAATATAAAGACTTTATTGTGTTTAAAATTTGTGTTACATGTATAGAGTGTAGATACCTACTTCACGACTGTATGATTTACTTTTCTCTGCACCCGAAGCTATCAAAGTTTATAAAAAAAAACATTGAATAATTTATTATTGAACATTGAATAATTCATTATTGAAAAAGTAACAAAAACAAGGCGATAGATAATTATACATTTTTTCTAGAAATAGATTAATGTTGTATTCTACCAATATTACAAAACGCAATATAACTTTACCATCCCACTCATTAATGATATTCCGCTACCGTAAGAACTAGCACAACAAATGTGAACACAAAAGGAACACGAGGAGTGATAAGGCAAAACTCTTATTGCTCTTATAAATTACGATGCAGATCAATTAAAGAAGGAATTTTAAGAATATTAGTTTAATACTGGTCGCTACTAGAGACCTGAAAATCTTTTGCATTATCCACAAGTGTCATAGAAAGAAACTAGTGATAATGGTAAGGTACATATCTGGATTATCACTAAAAGAATTCGCGCATAACGGGGGCCTTTTCGTTGTCTGGGGATCCGGTAACTGGGATACAGCACAGGCTTATTACTCTCTTCAATATGTGGAAAGAGCAAAGTAGATACTCACCAATTTTTTGCACCACACTTCTTTTTTCTGCTCTGTGCTGTGTTTCTACCGCTAATAGAAAAATTAATACAGAATACACAGAAGTACACCGTGGTGCGCACTGCTGAGATAAATCGAAAGCATTTGAAGACCAAACATGGCTGGTTGATTTTTTTTCAGTTTCGAGATGCAAAGGAAACAATGCAATCGACTTTCCTACCTAGATGCTCTCCTAATTTGATGCATGCTTTAGAGACACACAATGAGCCCTATTGAGTAGTTATTGTGCGTAATGTCCTTTCGTGCGAGAAAGCTAACACCAGTTTATTATCTCTATGCAAAGTTTTCACCGCGGTTTTTTTTTTTTTGCAAGCTCTCTCAAATGCGTCGCTTTGCCCACCAGCATGAAAGATAATCTCCTTCACGCTAGTGACTCTCTGAGAAGAAACGACAACACGGGTAATCGTTAGTCACCCTTATCGCACAAAAGCATGCGTTTCAGTTCGTACACATTTTTATTATTCACGAGTTGATGAATGACTTGATTTCGTAAATCGCAAAGAAAAATTTTCATGAAACGACCGTACAAAAATTTTAACGCTTTTTTGTTTCATCGTGATATGCTGGATGATCGATCAGATGGTAAGGGACTGGTGAAGTGAAAATAACGTAGGCTAAATCTCTAAGCAAGAGGGCGCCCTTAGAAACATTTAAACATCTCATTATTACATCATGTGGTCATCGAGTGTCAAAGCTGTTGAATAGAAACAGTCATACTGGGCACAATCATAATAACGCACGCGAAAACTCTGGTAAATTTTTCACTATGAAAGTAAAGTAAAACGCGCCTGCACGAACTAGAACACTTGAGCACCTACTGTATATATAAACTGACGATGTTCCATACATTTAAAGCACAAATAATTAAAACAATGCAAATGCGTATATAATATAAACCAAGTTCTAAGTTCGTTTACAAAATGCCAAAAACCACAATCAGAATATAGTTTCCTTGGACAAATGTCACGGCGTCTTTCAACACGCATAATTTACCAAACAATCCTAAGTCGTGCTGTAGTCTTTGCTGTACGAAAGAGTCGACTCTACTCCACTCGGTCCAAGGCTGCAATTCACCAGCTTTGCATTCTGCGTAGAGTTTTTTTCCACCCCATCGATTCGCCGTGTCCCACTGCGCACCTCTTCTTCTCATCTCTGACTGATTGGTTTTAAGAACCATCTTTACCGGGCAGTTGTCCGACATCCTTACGACATGCCCAGCCCACCGCAATCTACCAATGTTCGTGGTATGGACGATAGATGGCTCCCCAAGCCACGTTCAGTCTTCCAACTATAATCCACTGAAGATGGAACGCAACACCTCTCGCACGAAAGCCAGAAGGGCGCTTTCATCCTCCACAATCACATTTCGTGTCTTATGGCCATAGAGGATTACCTGTCTGATCAGTGTCCTGTAGAAGGTCAACTTGGTGCGGCGGCGAATTCTACCCAGTCAGAGCGTCCTCTGGAAACCAAAGTATGCATGATTTCCTGCCATAATACGCCTATGGATTTCTCTACTGATATCGTTGTCGACTGTTACCTGTGAGCCCAGGAACACGAACGATTTTATCACCTTGAACTCGAGGTGGGAGGTTAGTACTGTCTTCTCTGGAACCTCTTTTTATCATATACTTCGTCTTCGATGCATTATTGACCAGTCCGCCATCTTCCCAAAGGTCCGAGCCAGAATGTCGATAACGTCGGCGAAACCAAACAGTTTAATTGACTTTTGGAATATCGTGCCACTTGTGTTATTCTCCTTTCTTCTATTCACACTTTCCAGAGCAATGTTAACCAGTAGTTAGAACATCTTTGAATTTCAACACACATCATTCGATTCATCATCGCTTTGACCTATCGCGTTAGTTTGTTCGGCAATGGTGTCGTATGCCGATTTGAAACCAATGAATGGATGATGTGTGGGCACGTTGTATTAGCGGGAATTCTGCATAATCTACCGAATCTCGAATATCGGATCCACGGTGGCGTAGGCAGCCATGATTCCCAGCTGCTCTTTCCTTTTTGTTGATCCGTTACTCTTTCTTCGTCCCAAATCTTGGTCATGACCCAGTGCACGGTTTCAGCCAGTATATCTTCACCGTATTTCAACAGCTGACTAGCAGCTTTATTTTTTTCCAGCCGGCCAATCTCCTCAACCACCTCCAGGAGATCAAGGGCTGGAATCCTCTTGTCTTCTGCCCGTGCACCAAGATCGATTGCCATACCGTCCTCGCGTTCTTCTGTGTCACCCTTCAGATGGTCATCTAAGTGCTGCTTCCACGTCTCAACTATTTTTAGATTATTTTAAAAATGTTTAGTGTTTGAAATCTTGTTTAACTTTAAGTTTTATGATAAGGGCCGTTTAAGGCCTGTTGATAAATGAGAAAATAAATAAATAAATATCACATTTCGAACACCTCACAGTCGTTCGTATGAAGGTTGCCATCCAAGCTCCTGCACATATCAGCTCGCGGCACGTAGCCTTTCGGAAGGTGTGCAGCTTCTCGTAATACTTCCAAGTGTCGTCAGCTTGGTACAGCTCTTCCACCGCTACGTTATCTCGGTTTTTTTGTTGGTGCTACTCCCTTCGAAGAACTGAGTTTTACCTGTTCTGTACTCGTCAGTATCGTTCCACGTTCGCTTTCGTACGATGTTGCAGCATTGTCTCCTGTGCTGCGTTATTCTCCTTGACTAACTATTTGCACCAGTCCATACGTTTCCATGATCCGGAACCCTTGTACCTAGTAGTGCTACAGCACTGCTGTGGCGAATTCAATGCTCTTTCAGCCGTCTTCAAGAGTAGTAGAGCAAAATTATTTCAAATCGCCTGGAAATACGCGAAAATTTAATCGACCATTTTTGATTTAAATGAAACTTTGCACACGTATTTGGCTTAGCAAACTGAGCATTTTTCACAGGTGGAGAGATTTTTTACACCCATGAGTTACATTCTAAAAGGGCGTATGCCTTTTGGCATGGGTTTTATTCGAAGCATTGTAGCCCAGAAACCGTTGATTGTATAGAAAAACTGTCTGATAATGAGTTGTAGGGAATTGAAAATGCACCATAAAAAAAGTATACACAAAAAAAATTTTTTTTGACCAAAAAAAATTAAAAATAAACATTAAATTTCAATATAAAAAAAAAGAGTTGAATTTTTTTTTTATTTTTTTTTTTTAAACTTGACGTTAATACGCAATTTTTAAAAACAGTCCAGGATGGAGAAATGAAAAATAGTTTGTTTATGGTAGATTAATTTTTTTATAAAAATTCTAATTTAAACATTTTTCAAAATATTTGTATTTTAATGATTTTAAAAGATGCAGAGAGTCATTTAGAACCAAAAAGCTCTTAGTAGTAAACATTCTAAAGGCATTGGTTTTCGAGTTATTTCTAATGTAAGCTCGAACAATTATCAAAATTTAGGAAATTACACGTTTTTCATCAAAAATGTCATTTAGTTGGGTATCATATGAAGGATATGAACAAGGAGTAACAGAATAGAGCAATATTTTCAAAAAATCTATGAAAATAGCTGCCACACAAAAGTATTACTCTTTTGTTCCGATTTCAGAAAATAAGATACAAACGAAGCTGTTTTCAAAAGATGACGAATCATTTACTTATGATGTATATAAAATATAGGGTGAAACTAGTTCTGTAAAGTATCTATGTCATAAAAAAATATGTTCCTAAGATAATAAAACTCGAAAAAGGCACCTCGTACTGTAAATTTCCCTGTTCACGGCTAGTCCGGAGCGAAAGAAGAGCAACTTTGACATTCCTTTCTCGCTAATTGTCAGCCGCAGCTGCACCTTCTAGGTGAACTTGGTGTGTAAAATAATCTTCACCTCGGCGGCCGCTTCCTGGCATGTATGTCCATGTTCGCCAGGCACTTTTTAACTGTTTGGCCGATTGCACCGACCTCCCGGCCAAGCGAACGCAGTGATTTAGCTTCTTTTCCCTTGTTCTTTCTCTTCAGCATCCTTTGGAGCTTCTTGTCATTCAGGGTCGTCGGCCTTCCGGAACCAGACTTTCGTTCAATGCTCTGATTGTTGTCCAATAGAGTCAAGATGTTGTAAATGCCGGATCGAGCGTAACCGGTGTCTGAGAACTGCCACACGATGTCCTTTTTCGACGCAACGGGGTGCCATTCTTTGAACGCGCACACTTTTGAACGGAGTAGCTTCACTGTTTTCGCCATCACGGTTAGAGTTCGATTGATAGAGCTTTCAAATTTTTTTTGTTGACTTATGGGTTAATATGATTGATGCTGCAAGCGTAGTTTCATCAGTGCGTGTAAAGGTAAACCCATGAAAAATCTTCAAATTTTGTCCATTTTTTTAACGCAAACGTTAGATCTGGAATCGGCCAGAAACTCATCGAGATATGGCTATATTTCATCTTGAAGTCGCCAGAGGAACCTGTAATAGGGTACATTTACATTTTTCAATCAAAATATAGCGAGCAGCACCTCTTTCTTCAGGATTTTAAATCAGGAATCTTCGTTGGGACATATTTCTAAATTTCGGCTGCTCTGATCACTTCCGGAACAACCTGGGTGTCCCGAAGGAACCGGTTATTGAGATGCTTTCGTAGTGCCTGCTTCGTAAAAGTGCAGTTTTTTTCGATAGGTTTTAGTTTAGGTGGGTTGGGAGGTGGTGGTTCATGTCTTTGGGTACGACATAATTTGAATGGTGGCATGAAGCTAGATCAGGCCAGAAGATTGTAGATCCCTCGTGTTGCTTAAACAGAGGAAGCAGAGACTTCTGTAGACATTCCTTAAGGTAGATCTCCCCGTTTACAATTCTGATAGTCACGACCGGCGCTTTTTTGCCACATGAGCAGATCGCTTACCAAATCAGGTATTTCTTGGCAAACTTTGAAAGTTTCTGCTTCTTTACTTCCTTCGAAACATCAAACTTTGACTGGGCAGTGAAGAACAGTAGCCCCGGAAGCCGCCGGAAGTCCGCCTTAAGGTAGGACTCATCATCCATAATGAGACAATGAGGCTTCGTCAGTATCTGGGTGTACAGTTTCTCGGCTCGTAACTTTCCCACCGTATGTTGTAGTTCGTCACGATTTGGAGCCTTCTGCACTTTGTACGTATTTATACAGACCCTCCCGGTCCTTGGCTCTCTGAAAAAAAAACTTGGACAGTTTCATCTTTTTGGCTCTGACTGAAGCGGATTCCGGGTAAACGTTTTTACAACACCCTTGTGATTCTGATCACTAACAGGATATCTATTCTGCCCTTTTTATTTTAAAAAAGGGGGATTTGTTAGTAGCTTAAGTATTTATGATAAATATTAGAAAATAATGAGTATGTGTGTCCAATCACAAATGGTAACTTATCAACACTGATAGAAATTTGTAATTTTAATTGTTAGGATTTGTTTGCTTTCGCAATTAGGACTTATCATTCGTAGGGAATTAAACCTACTTGTCAGAAAAGGGGAAGTAAACATACAACTAACTTAATTGCTGACTTATTGGCAATAAAGAGAGCTTATCGTAGCAATTGATTGCAACGATTTTTGTCGAAAATTGTTAATAATTTTATTTGACACAGCTTCTAATGGTTCAATAACAGTAAGTTCATGTAATTCGAGTGTACCAAACCAAGTAGGACGCTTAAAAATCATTTTCAGAATTTTATTCTGAATCCGTTAGAGCGTTTTCTTCCTTGTTGAACAGCAACTTGACCAGATCGGTATAGCATTAAGCATTGCTGGTATACAAATTTGTTTGTAAATAAAAAGTTTGTTCTTGAAACAAAGTTTAGAATTCCTGTTAATGAGAGGATATAAACATCTCGTATATTTTATGCACTTGGCTTGTATACTCTCAATGTGCTCTTTGAAAACTAGTTTTTTTAATATATTCTGACCTCATTTCTCCTACCGTTCGATGATCAGAGTTTCGAAGTAACGCTTAATCACCCGACTCACCGATTCCGAGTTGTTTTCCGACATTCCGATGAGAGCGTTGACGATTTTGCAGATGCTTGGGCAAAATCAAATCAAGGCAAAACACCCAATGGTTAATTTTCCACAGTGATTTTCGCGTGATGCAATTTGATGTGAAACATCCTTCATCCCAATTTTCCAATCGTAGCATCCTCCATCCCAATTTTCCAATCGTGGCTGATTTTTATGACAGATTCATAAAGCTATGTCCATTTAAAATCCGGAATAATAAAATCATCTGTATCGCTGTAAATCATCTATCATCTAAATGTAACCATTAACGTACAAATAAGGTTATAATATAAGGCTATATTTTTTCCTTGAAGTTCAGGTAATTTCCTGTTTGTTTTGATGTAACAAACAGGTAATTAACGAAACTTCAAGGAAAAAATATCAATACAAATCATTTCTCTTCGTTTCTAATAAAAATCCTTACTTTCCACTTCATTCCTCTCATCAAACACTGCATACCTCCGCAGTCAACTTCCTTGGCACATTTTTTTACAAATTTGGGTCGTCCCAAACCGTTTCTTTTTTTCAATTTTTTTAGGCTTTCGCTTTATTATTGCCCAAAATCTTTCGATACGCCGGAACTGCGGGCAGTTGAGTGGCTTTAGGGTTTGATCGATGAAATCTACGTTATTATCGCGGTACCACTGGATGATTTTCAGAATATAGTGGCATTTCGTCAAATCTGTCCAAAACTTCACGGGACTTTTATGGGCTTAATCGCCAAGGCATTCTTCCTTGTACAGCTTCGTGTCCATCGTCTTATTCGTCACGAACAATTTGGTATTTGCTCTGCAGCTGCATATTCCTTGCTAAATCATGAGTTTTTTTTGCAAATTTATCCAAGCAAATCTAAACTTCGCCATAACATCTCCTCGTGCCGACGCCATGTAGAATGGATGCTGTTCGAAATCTATTTTGACGTAGGATTTATCGTCAATGAGCTGGCATCCTTGGTACTTCGTCAACCTCGAGTTTTGGTTTTCCGACCTAGAGTTTTGGTGACGAAATTTCGCATCAATATTTTGTTTTGTCCAGGGTTTGCTTTCTCAACAGCTTCAGTTTCAGCTTGCGGTCATATGTTTACTTCGACGGTTACCTTGAGGCATTCAATCCACGCCCTCTCGCTCCCTGAAATGTTCGAGCACATCATACATGCTTGATTTAACGATTTTCAACGTGTTTTTGTTTTTCATTGCGGACCACGTTGGATTATCAACGTGAGTGTACAGATTTTTTCTGTCCTCTCGGCTTTCATCTGGAATAACTTTTGACTCACTGCACTTAACACCGTGAAATTTACACCACAGAAAGGGGACGCCTAAGGCTACAAACCGCTGTAAAAGAATTCTGGCTGTCACTTTCCGTGCCGCAAACACATTAAGTGATTGCGGATTCAAACTAGAACTTTATTATCCCTTACGTTGTTTGTAACATATTATTTCCCGAAGTGGCTTATTGGGTTTTCCCCAACTCTGTTTAGGGTCCCACGCTGACATCAGGACGTCGATCAGCTGCACAGAGATCAGACGCTGTTTCGAACCGCATCACCTTAGTACCTTGGTAAACAGACGCTCGGGTTGGCGAAGCATGTTTCAACTGGCAGTCTATTGTAATCGTATGACTCGTGGGGGCGCTTCTTTCTGTTATCAACCTACCGTTTGAAGCCCTTCATCGTGCTAACAGCGATTAAATTTCATTTGGACCGGTACGATAGTACAAAACTCGTGCCAAAAGTCGTTTGTTTATTTCCAGCATATCACAACCAGAATGTTCCCCAGAGTGAACTAAGGTCGGAATCGTGAAATTTCACGACAAAAATCTGTGAGTCAGAAACCATAGATGCTATAAATTTCTTGTCTTCTATAAAAGTTCTCTACTAAGAGGAATCTATCTTCTGGAATGACTGGTTACTAGGGTAGTTCTATTCCACACACAATATCTCTCTCCCACTGTCTGGCAGTGATAATGTGAAACGAAAACAGCTGCAATAGAATTTAATTTCTACAATTTTCTTTGTTTCGGGATCAAGAAGGTGTTAGCTCTACCGATTTTCCAAAGATCCATAACAGAATGACTGATTACTTGCAGCGCATTCCGCAATCCTTTTCCCGTCGGCAAGCCCCGCCCGAAAACAATAGTAGAGTCATTGGGATTCTGCTATTGTGTACAGACTTTCGATTTATTTGATGTTACTTCCGTATCAAAGAAATCGACCCGTATATTATAATATTATGAAATGATGTTTGTATGTCGGTATATAAAGAATTCATCTAGTTTTGTTCAATTTGTATAAATTTCACCATAATGCATTCATATTTTTAATATTTTCAATGGTTTGGTGGTTTACCCAATGTTACTGTATATGCGTATATATGTGAGTATAGATAAATTCCGTATGAGTGTACATGTTAAAAAATTTACATAAATCTATTTGTAGAATTTGTGATTTTAGTTTGTTATATTTGTTATCCGTTCTATCGCATCTGTCATATTTGTTTGTCCATTTTCTATAACAGTTTTTGGATAACCTTAGAACAGCAGTAAGAGTAAATGACTGCGTTATTTCAGTCCTTATGGAGGTTTATTCTAGTGATAGGAAACTTATCGATACTTATCGATAATATAAACACACACACACACACTCCGGAAATCCGAAACATTTCCAGTGTCCCTTGGTCACGTCCAGTTCTCAAGTAATACTAGGAAACAAGGATAGTTTTCCAGTAAAATGAAACCTGTTTCGTCAAAATTGATTCATTTTTCGTGATGTTTTGGCCATTTATATGTTGACAAGATTTTGCCTGTTTCAATTATTTTGTCTACCCCCCAGATTGTATCCCTAAGTATACAACCTTTAAGATCCGTCTCCGTCAACCACGCTCGACGCCTGGGTTCGAATCCCACCGCCGACATAGGTGTCGATGGTTGTGAGGTGGCGTGATCCACTCACAACCAACCCAACTGGTCTAGATTCAATCCTAGCCGACACCGGGAGATTTTCTGAGGCGAAAAATCTCTGGGATCACGCCTTCCATCGCATGAGGAAGTAAAGCCGTTGGCGCCGGTCCGTTAATAAACGGGTCGTGAGTTAGGGTCCTGGGTGTGGAGTCGCCTCCCTGGGCGTCGGTGATTGGCCACAACAGTGGCGGAACTAGACCGACGGAAAATAAACGAGAATAAAAAAAAAAAAAAACCTTTAAGATGAACTTCGACTTGAAACTACTCCGTTGAAAGCACTTCCAGCGTAAAACCCGAAGACTTTCCAAAACAAACTATTTAACTCGTCCGGTTGTTTGAATTTTCATTTGCAGTATCGTAAGATTTGTCATTCACACTAGTCTCTGATTATCACAGATTTATTTAAATAGCAAAATTTCATTGGTCAAATACCTGGCTGATGAAAGCCCCGGAATCATCGATTGTTATCGATATCCATTTTGGGCGATATTTCCCATCACCAGTTTATTATTGCTACTTTCATAAATACTATTTATTTTCACCAACAATATCATCATCACAGCATGACACTCGGCATTAGTTTTCCTAATTGGAATATTTGACTTTTACCCCGCTGACATTCCACTATACGAGCCCATGTAGCTAATTAAACCAGAATCAAGTGATCTTTATGTAGGGTTACCATTTTGTCCGGGTTTAAAATCAGGACAACTTTTTCCGGTACAAATTTGATATGAGGTGTTACCTTTTTTGAGGTATCAATAATTTGAGATTTACACTTCAAAATCAGGGATGTTACGGATGTGATTTTTCAGACATCTGCAGATGCGGATGCGGATGCGGATATGTGATTACGGATGCAGATGTTGATGCGGATGTCAAATTGCATGCGGATGTTCCGCATTCGCGGATGCGGATGCGGATATCCGTAGCATCCCTTGTGATATATTTTGCTTTTTTCACATAACTATGCCCCTCCTCAGTGCAAAAGTTATTTTGGCGAGCAGTAAATACACCAAGGAAAATTTTTCTGCTATACTTTATGAAGTGATATTTTTTTTCAATATCCGCATGGTATGATGCGGATGCGGATATGTGATTACGGATGCAGATGTTGATGCGGATGTCAATTTTCATGCGGAGGTTCAGCATTTGCGGATGCGGATGCGGATATCCGTTACATCCGTATTCAAAATACACCACTCATTTATTTATTTAAAGTATTTCTCGGACGATACAATTTTGCAACTTTGATTCATTAGGCATTAGTAGATACCTAAAACATGCAGCACACGTAAACTGTTTCAAATTGGGTCCAAAAGTTTTACACGGTTTCTGACTTTTATATATCAGTTGAAAGAGTGCAATTTTCTGAACAAAACGTGATTTTTAAAAATGTTTATGTTTAATGTTGTCTTTTGATTTTTAAATGAAGAATAACAAACAGCTCAAAATACCTTAAATGACAATTGGGTTGTTTAGCTATTAACGGATTTCTGATTTTTATATATCATCTGAAAGAGTGTAATTTTCTGAGCAAAACGTGATTTTTTAAAACTTTATATCATTATCCTTAGATTTTTAAATGATCAATTAAAATTCGCTCTAAATCGCTAAAATGACTGTTGGTATATGGGAGAACTGTCATTGTAGCGATTTCGAGCAGTTTTAAATCGTGATTTAAAAAGCGAAGGACAACGATAAAAAAAATTTTCAAATCACGTTTTACTTAGAAAATGTAGATCTTTCAGATTATATATAAAACTGATATAGCTAAACAACCCAATTCTCCCATAGAGCTTTCTACGCCAGATCTTACCAATACAAGGTTAGTCGAGTATCCTTATAAAATCGATTTGTTTTCAACCAAAAAATCAGCTGATATTCAATTTCGAAAAATATTTCACCTATGAATACTAGTTCAATAGTGTTACCTATTTCAAAAAACTTTGTTTTAGTGGAAAAATAGATGAAATAAAACAAAAAATCGGCTTACAACTTGAATAAAAGTTCGGGGCAGGAGGAAATTTTTGTTACCACCAGCGTGTTGATTATTTGCAACCAAAAATAAAACTTGTATTGGTGAAATCGACCACTAATACTAGCGCAGATAGGAAGGTCTATAGAGTTCTCCATTTGATTTTGTATTGGTGTGATGCATTGGTGTTAATGAGATAGTTTTCTTTGTTAGCTGTAAGAATTTTTTGTTAGCTGCAAGAATGTCGAACAAAAAAATAAATAAACAGCGATGAATTCTACGCACACTATCTTAGATTGCAATGGTGCTAATGTTCGTGAGATCTTGCTTGGAGAACTTTATATATCGTACGTGTGCGAAATGTCATTTAAGACCTTTCGAGCAGTTTTTATTCTTCATTCAAAAATCGAAGGTAAACGATGAACATTTTTTAAAAATCACGTTTTGCTCAGAAAACGCGGCTTTTTCAAATGATATTTAAAAACTGGTATCTAGCTTTTTACGCGCCATGATGGCGGACGCTAGAATGCAAAATTCGTATTAAATCATCCACCCTTTTCATTCCGCGTCGAACACTCGACAGAAACGGACGTGCAAAGTGGTCGTTCTATTACAATCCGGTCCGTGTGTACGAATAGCCAAACAAAAGTATCATTCAAGGCCATCAGTTGACAGTCGAGTCCGTGTCGCTGTGCTGAGTGATCTCACACCCGGCTCACTGCTGGTGGCTGTATTGGTGCTGCTGTACTGGTGCTGCTGGCTGCTTTGGGTGCAGCTTCGAACGATCGGACAACCACTGCTGGAAGGAAGAAGTAAAGAGGTACGTGTTCTTGTCGGCGCTAGTGCGCTAGTGCGCTACATTTAGCGCATAGATATAGATCCCTCGCCTCCCGTGCCACCATCCCCGAACCCCCCTGACCCTGACCCTTCTGTTACCCCCTCCCCTGTTCATTCTCCAGTCCCCCCTCGCCCCAGGCTTTACCCGGACGGATCTCAACAAGGCAGCTATACTGTTTATTTTCGTCCAAAGGCAGGAGTGAATTCAAAGCGATTAAACATACTGCAAATTTCAAAAGACCTGACGAAGGGGTACAAGGCCGTGACCGAAATTTCCAAGGTCCGACCTAACAAGCTCCGTGTCGTGGTCAGTGATCTGGCACAGGCCAATGCTATCGCTTGCTCTGAGCTCTTCACACGCGAGTATCGCGTTTACATACCCGCACGAGACGTGGAGATCGACGGTGTCATAACCGATTCGAGTCTGTCTGTCGAGTGTATCCTAAAAAGCGCAACCGGTTGCTTCAAAAATACCGAAACACAGGCGAAGATTTTGGATTGTAAGCAATTGCGGTCCATGTCTCTCGTCGGTGGTAAAAAAGTTTACACTCCGTCAGACTCGTTTCGCGTTACGTTTGCCGGATCTGCACTCCCTAGCCACGTCTCGATTGACCGGGTTCGTCTGCCTGTGTGATTGTATGTACCCCGTGTTATGAATTGCACCAATTGCAAGCAGTTAGGCCACACAGCCGCCTACTGCTGCAATAAGGCACGATGTAGCAAGTGTGGGGAGACTCATGCGGAAGATTCTTGCAGTGTTAATGCTGAAAAATGTATTCACTGTGGGGAAAACCAGCATGAGCTCTCCACATGCCCGGTGTACATGCAGCGCAGAGATAAAATCAAGCGGTCACTTAAGGAGCGTTCAAAGCGTTCTTACGCTGAGATGCTGAAGAAGACCGTGACCACTTCTACCATAACATCGAACCCCTTTGATCTGTTACCTGAGGTCGATTATGGAACAAATTTATTACCAATAAAAACATTCATCTGCCAAATATGGTTCGATTTAGTTGGTTAGCTCTCGAGATGTGCAGAAATTTGTGTTTCATTTCCACTTCCAGAAAAAGGAGGGGCGTCCAACTATTATGGACATATTTGTTACCCCTCAAAACATCCACGTGCCAAATTCGGTTTCATTTGCTTGGTTTGTTCTTGAGTTGTGCTGAAATTTATGTGTCATTTGTATGGGACCTCTCCCTTCCAGGAGTGGGAGGGGTCTCAAACTATCATAGGAACCTTTATCGGCATTAAAAACCCCTACATACAAATTTTCACGTCGATCGGTTCGGTAGTTTTTGAGCCTATATGGATCAGACAGACAGACCGGACTGCATTTTTATATGTATAGATTACAACATCCATGTTTTAGAACCTAAAGAGTGAATATACATTTATTGGATTGAAGCGTTCATGTAAATCTATTTTCACAAATAATAAGATTGAATGAGAAAGGCTGGGTCTGACCGCTAGGTGGATTAATTTAGGTTTTTTGTTCTAAAATGACAATTTTTGGAGGCACTCTACTCCCTTGTTAGCACATATAACCGACAACAACATGTTTAGGATGAAAGTACATAGTTTCACCTTCAAAATGCATTTTGTAGAATTAGTCAACTTTTTTGCTCTTTAGGGCTAAAATGCATTCAAAAACTTGGAGTTTCCACACAAAAATTAGCTAATCTACCATTCAAAACCATCTAGTTTTTGCAACTCGTTTTATTCGAAAAATTATTCATACCAAAAGACAGATTCCGCTTGGTAGAGAAAATTTCTAGAAGCTGAAAAAATTTCTAGCATCTTTGCTTTTCGACTTACAGATTTTTGTCGTGAAATTTCACGATTCCGACCATAGTGGAGTGATTGCAAATAGCAGGTGAGACAAATTGACACACTTTGTACACAAGAGCTCCTACGTATTCATTTTACCATGTAGCACTTAAGCACATTTTTACGGTGTTCATTTAAAGATTTCATTAATTCAAGTTTGACGTTACTTCCCATCTCCTCTTAATCAAACTGCTGAGATATAGTGAAACCAATATCGTAGAACAACACCTTGTGTTCGAAAACCTCGGCATATGAACTGGAACAACATTTTCCTTAAAGCTTTTTAAGTTTACAATCTAAATATTCAACTATAACCTATTCTTTAATTTGAAAAAAAACGTCAAAAATTCAGTTTGCTACATCAAATAAGTGTTCAAAGTTCCATTCAAACCAGAGCTACCCGACATTGGTCGATTTGTAGGTTAGAAACTCTCTAGAGCGTGTGAATATGCTTTATTTTTGCTTACCCAAAACGAAAAGTTCACAGTTCGCAAAAACGATGGGTTAAGAATGTCAGAACTGGTGATATTCTTACAATTGGGAAAATTGCTTCTAGGTGTTCTTGCATCAGCAATGATTACCTTTTTTTCGTTTCGGGTATGCTGTTGCCCATCTACGGGGCAAAGTCCAACTAAAATTATCGGGAAGAGCTACACATTTTCTTGTACTAGATCGAAACGAATCAATATTATAAAAGGGGCATAGACCTTCATCCATTCAAATGCGACGATTTTCTGACACTTTCGAAGAGTTTCGCACTGTTCCATTCCAAAATACTTAGCTCCACAGAAATAGTAACTGTTGGGTCTTGTTGCGCTGTGTTGAAGATTATCCAGTTACAGAAATAGAAGCAACTTCGAACTCCGTAAAATAATTGAACTCAATTCAGTTAAATTAGATAATGGTAAAGAATTAGGCGACCCAGCTCTGAATACATTATACTGGTCCACGATGCAATCTGCTCGAGAAACAAGCAAAACAAAATGTTTTTTTTTTATCCCAGTTTACTGTTGTATCCTTTAACTTTGTTTTTCAGATCGGGTAAAATTTAAGAATAAGTAAAAAAGCACGTTAGAGAAAATAATATCTAAGTGTAGTTGTCCGTAGGATATGATTTCCATAATGCAAAAACCGTTTTATGTGATTCCCTTTCGAAAACTTCCCTTATCACGGGATGCTTCAGAACCACGTCAGATAGAACGAACTCCGATAAAAAGCATTCCAAACCTTCCATTTTATTAACGGGTAGAAACGTTTTCATAGCTCAGAAGTCCAGCATGGATAGCATGAAAATAACGAGTTTATTACACTTCCGCTGCATTTCAAAGGTTGTCGTGAGTTTGTTTGCATGGGATAAACGTTATACGTATTCAAACTCGAAGAAGGGACCAAAAAGTGGCACATGATCTTTCTTTCCCCGTCATCAGACTCGACAGGGCCCGTAGCACGGAGTGGACATAAACTAAGCTTTTTCACACGGGTGATATAAATTATGTGCCTGTTTTAATTTCTCAGCACCATCTGTCCGAGCAGGATGACGTCTATCTGAACGGCACTTATTCTCCCCCGGCTGCAGAAAAATGTTTGCACTCGACTTCCGCAAATTTTATCATAAACTTAAATTTACCAGCCAACCGGCACAAATGGGTATAAAGGAATGAATGTAAATGAAGCCTGATTTCAAAACTCGGAATGTCTGGTCGTTATTCCAGTTCAGGTCATCAGGATATCGAAATTGTGAGCTCTCATTTCAACCTGTGGTGCCTTAGCTCCCAGGGATTTATTCCCTTCTCCGACCTTCTGCCTTCCGAGAAAATAATACCATCTACTGCGGCTTTTTTCCTACGCGTTCTTTTTTATGAACGAATTTACTACAGGTATAGGGTAATGGCTTTTTGCCAAATCGTTGTTAGCCTTGCACGCAGTTCGTGGAAGGTGTATGGGGCTTCGGTGACACCGGGACTATTGTACAGTTCGTCGGTCAATTTCTTTTCACTCCAGCTGATTCTAGTGTCTAGTTGGCCTGTGCTGAGCAATCTAATGGAATATTCATGCATGCCAATTCCTGCGCTTCTGTGTCTGTTGCACTGAATATGTTTCTGGGGATCCCGTAGACCTACTCGGTTAGCCACTTGTCATAGTTTGCCTGTTTGCGGTACGAGAGTGCTTCTGGTGAAGTTCGCGGAAAAAACCACTTCTCTCCTCGCTGCTGTAGGGCTTTTTTAGGGTTTTTGTAAGGGTATTGTTGTAACATAATTTCGGCACTTGTTGTGTTGTTGTGGGAGCCGAACTCTCAGTCAACTGCTACCGCTGCTTTGTTATGATAATTTCACAAAGAATACACGTAGGATGTGAAACCAACACGAATCAACGTGAAAAGTTACAAATTCTAAACAGATAAAAAATCTTTCACGTTGATCTATGCTCTGACAGTGTATAAACAACTGCTGTGATGTGGAATTTACATTCGTTCAACGTACAATTGATGATCAAACAAGTTCTTTTTTTGGTGTCAAAGAGGTTACTTCTTGCGTTCTGTAAATATATTTGAATAAAAATGTAATGTTTATCAAAACAAAAAAAAACATTTCTGTGCGGAATAAACTACCCATGTAGATGTAGATTTCACGCCTGCGACGTGGGGAGCTTAACAAAACGAATCGAGATCCGCCGAGATTATGTCACATCTCTTGTGTTCTTTTCAAATCATCAGTCTCATTTCCCAGCTTCGGCTGTGCAAATATCTATGCTGTTCTATACGCCGTAGATACTCAACAGATGCCTATGACAGGTCGGGACAACTCATTTAAGCATTACATATATCACCTCCCCTTTCCAACCCACTTGTGAAAAAATAGAGATGAGAAATGGATAAAATGGAACGTGAGCAATGCTAGCAGTGAAGATAATGTGCAGAAACCCTGATGAAGTTCGATCGAATGCAGATGTGCAGTGGAAGCAGGAAACAATAAATAAATTGCACAACGCAGTGCTATCAAGAGACGAGAATACATTCCAGGCGGAGGAAAATGAGCTATAGATATTTAATTCAATTAGGGCAAGTGTAGTTGAACTAGGAAAGAAAGGACGAGTGTGAAACGTGTGCACCGGGGCGATGATGACAGTGAAATTCAAAAGATGCCAGCAAGCGATCATGGTTTCCACTACCATCGAGCCACAGTGCGGAAGGATGAACGAATTTACGCAGTGAGCTGAGAAAACCGAGTCGATAGACAAAAGCATGTGCCATCAGTGATTGTGATAAAATCGTCTCCAAGCGGAAAATGTAGATGAAGTAAAATAGTTTGTGATGACATCGTCGTACTGCTCACACCATCAATGTAACAATGTCGCTTTCGCGACCATTGTCTTCCTGCTGACGACGATGATCGGTAAGTTCGATTGATGATTATGGCCATTTCTCGCTCCTGTCACCTAGACCCGGAAGGTGGCAGTTGCGTTAGATTGATTATTATTAAACCATGTGGTATAACTAACCTTAGCTTATCACTTCGAATCAAAAGCAAGTAAATGTTTTAAGAGTTCAAACAGCAAGTACCGTTTTGACTCAAACTTAGAACAGTCTCAAACTTCGAACACTTCGGAATAAAAATCACATTATTATAGCTAGAGTAATCAGAGGTATGATTATTATATACCATTTTGTTCTATGGAATGTCCTTCACCCAGTGATGTATAGCTCTTCTCAGCAGGCGTTGAAAAAAGTGACAGTCAGTGTTAAAAGGTTCGCCTATCTATCTCTTATGTCAAATTCGTTTTTACGGCAGGACTATACCGTCCCGGACTACACTTTGCAGCTGAAAAAAAACACTTTCCGAGCAGTTGCAATGGTATGCGTAATACCAGAGGTAGCTGTCACTTTGTTTTGTTTTGGTCATTAACGCCATTGTTTTTTTGTCGCGTTTGTGCTACTGTACGAAAAATTTGCCAATTCACTGAAAAAGACGGAACTTAATATTAATTTGCAAGAATGTGCATTGGTAGTGAACGATGATGGTACGGTGTAAAAATCAATAATAATAATCAAAGCAAACCGATTTTGACACATTTTTTTTTTTTTATTTTGACACATACGTGTTAATGTGTTGGTGTCTTCAAAACTGCACTCTGTTTCTTTCGCGGACTATCCGCGCCAGAAAAACGGTAGTCCGGGATAGTCCGGAAAATGAAAAAAAAAACAGTTATACGACAAAGTGTAGTCCGCGGTGTAGCAACACCGTAAAAACGAAAACGACATAAGTTTTTTTTCTTCACATATGAAACGACATTAGTGATTACATTGAAGTGTTCGGAATTTGAATCAGAACCGAGGTCTAAATTCTCGTTAATTTAATAAACAAAACATGTTTGAATCTATATAAAAAGCACTTAATTGCAACAAAAATAAAATAACCAACATCTTAAACGTTTAACCGTTATGTACTCTGCAATTTTAACACACGTAAGTACTCGGCAGGGTACCCGGGTACCCACCAAAATGAAATGCTTCTTACTTCTTCAATTCTTGATCGGTTTTCGATCTTGGCCCGTCAAAAGATTGGAAAATCTTTCTACTTTTAGAATCCAGAATCCTTTTAGAGACCAACATTAACCAGTGACCACATATGGTTCCTGGACCAAAGCGGAATCCCCAGAATCCCTACAAAATCAACAGCTTGGCCAAAATATAAGCGATAAAACTGTTAAATTCTATTATCCAATGAAAAAAACAAAAACCCAGAGAAAAATTTCAACTAGCACATAACTGTGAAAATCGCAGAAAATGTATGAACAGACAAAAAATAGCCGCGTCTTTGTGAAAACAAATTTTCTCACTCCAACGGCCGCATGACGTTGGACTACGATATTTATACATACTATATTTTACATATTATAGGGGAGAGGGGGGCAGTTTCGGACACTTTTTCTATCTTGATTTTTAATATTTTTTTTGTTAACTTTTAAAAAAATCTGCGGCCGACCACCATTGTTCCTGAGACATTGTGCTTCTTCACTGGCCTTCCCCGTTGCTTATCTCTTTAACCAATCGCTCTCAGAAAGGACTTTCCCAGCGATTTGGGAATCTGCCAGAATCATACCGATACACAAATCAGGCAGTACCCACCGTGTTGAAAATTACCGTGGAATATCGATTTTATGTACGCTCGGAAAGGTTTTCGAGTCTATGGTCCAATCAATAGTTAACAGAGCTGCACGTCCATTGATATCGGAGTACCAACATGGTTTTGTACAACGTAGGTCAACGACGACAAATTTAATGTGTTACACAAACCTCCTCCAAACTGTGAAAATCGCAGAAAATGTATGAACAGACGAAAAATAGCCGCGTCGTTGTGAAAACAAATTTTCTCACTCCAACGGCCGCATGACGTTGAACTACGGTATTCATACAAACTATATTTTACATATTATAGGGGAGAGGGGGGCAGTTTCGGATACTTTTTCTATCTTGATTTTTAATATTTTTTTGTTAACTTTTAAAAAAATCTGAATTCATCCTGGCTGTTACTTGGACATCGGAGTATCACATAAGCGTGTTAGTAGTGTGCGTTGATGCGATTTCGATTGATTTATTTGAATTCTTCAAAATTGCTTTTTTGTCCGAATGTGCCCCGTGTGTGGGGTAGTTTCGGACAGTCCTGGGGCACTTTCGGACAGTGTTGAAAAACTTTTCTAGAATAATGAAAATTTTGTGTTTTTCAACTATTTCATCCTTATAAACAGGGACTGAGATCAGATGCTTTGCAAACTTTGAAACTCATCCTTTTATTTCAAATTTATTTCATGAAATAAAAATCGAGCAAACTGGCTGTGAGGGGGAAAAGATACAAGAACTATGACACTTTCTCGGCAATATTTGATTGGTTCAAAGTGCAATGGCATTCGTGATTGTCAAGCAACAGCAAATTGGTTCACCTACGCTGCTTTCTGGAACCTTATTCAAGTGTTCCAGAACATTGAGAAACAATTTTCGTATCGCCTATACGGTACGTCAATCCATAATTCATATGAGAACTTTCGATCAAATATTTCTCTAGAAATGTTGCTTCCGCGTTCGCAGAAACTTGTTGATCTGAGTTTTTAGACGAGAAGCTCTCTGATTTTTCCGTTTTTTAGTTTCTTTGATTTTTCAGACGACAGACCAAGGTACTTTTTTCAATTCCGCAAGTATCAGAAGCGTGTCTCAAAGACATTGTTCCGTTAGAAACTCTTCCCAGCTCATCTTCGTTGATGCTTGCTCTATCGGTTTCCTTTTTGTAGTTCCGAACCATTTTTAGGACTGAGAATCAGTCTAAATCGATTTTTGTTAATAAACAACAATCAAATACAAATTTGGTAAGTGTCCGAATGTGCCCCATGAACGATGTCCGAATGTGCCCCACCACCATGCGAAGACAAATCTTAATTTTATCTAATAAATAAGATATTTGTTTCCCCGATGTTATCACGTATTTTCATTACATATTAGTTACGAACTAAGGTGGTGTACTTGAATTTCTAAATCTCTCACAAAGAAATTAGAGAAATCCTCACAACTTCAAGCTCAAAAGGTTGTAAACATTTGTGAAAAATGGCACTGTGTTGTTTTCGTAAGTGATAAACAACCAAGAGCTGTCAAACTATATGATAGCTGTTGGTGGAAGGGCTGCCAACTTACTGATATTTTTTGTTTGGATGAAAATTGCACCTTTTTTTTAAGCTCTGTCCGAAACTGCTCCCCTTCCCCCTATTTTTATTCCGAACAAACAGTAGACGGAATTGTGACGCTAGTATTTCCTGCAACTTTATTTAACGATGCATTTAAATGCTAAGACGTTGAAGCGATATAAACAGTAATTTATACCAAATGAATGGATGAAACTATTTTATATTAGCGTCTCCACTCCATACATCTCGAATAAAAAAAACTCACATTTGACATAACACGGATAAAACTTATGCTAGGTTGGCTCCAGCTCAGCATATAATTTCATAAATTTCAAAAAATATGATAATTACAATAACTTAAAAAAAGAAAATCACGAACTCAATTATACGCTTCTTGTGTAGTTAGTATCGCTTTTCTATTTCAAGCAGTAAATGTGGAGCTGACGATTGAAAAATGTACTAACTGAGGAAATAATTAATTAGAAATTTACGAAAAATATAGTCCAGCAGGTGGATGCTACTTATACTTCTTGCGGTGGTGTAATCAGAAACGCATCTGACCGGAAATTAGAAGTTGTGGGTTCAAGTCACACCTGCTGGACTATATTTTTCGTAAATTTCTAATTAACTATTTCCCTAGTTAGTACATTTTTCAATCGTCAGAAAAATAGAAATCAATAGAAATAGAAATCAAAATAGCTTGACTTGCATTGTAGTCATTAAAAATAAGAAAGATAGTTGTTATCGCTGTCATAAAGATTCAATTATGATTTGAAGCATAGTGTTAGTTATAAGTTTGTTTAGTTTAGCGCCATTTTGGATTGCCATCTACCATCGACACAAGATGGTTCTCTCCGCACACCCCACACATGCAAGCAAACAACACATAACGGTCATTAACACATGCTACCGGCATAGTAACAGTTATTAGCAGTGGCCAAATGGTCGAAAGCAGACGCAACGGCACAGATCCGGACAAAATTACTAACATGTCCGGACATTTTCAGCAATGATATGCAGTCCGCCGGTTGCTCCGTCTGCTGTAGAACTGCGATCGAATGAGTAGCTTTCTCAGCCTAGCAGCGCTAAAATCAGCTGCTGCTCCATCGGGCCTGCGAGTCGAGCCCGTTTTCAGTAGAAGTTAACCGTCCTTTCGCTGCGATAACACTGTGCTACAAATGACAAAAAAGTGCAAGAACTTCTGAAGTGACCCAGTGTAGGTTGTAGGTCTTGTTGAGTGTAACATTCGCTCATACTAGAAATTTTCCAAACACCCCCAAAAGCTGGAGTTATGGTCAGAATACGGTTTTTTTGACCTCAGCGTATATAATATTTTTTAACTCAGTCATTTATCAACCGATTTTCGATATTTAGGCAGTTTTAAAAAGAGGACAAATATAGTTTTTAAAATAAATACAGGTTTGTTCTAATATCAATAAAACATGTTAAGTTATTTAAGTTTATATCTAAATTTCTAGACTTTTTCACGCAATTTTTCAATTTAATTTTAAATTTGCCGTCTATTTTTGTAAGAAACATACCACAAGTACACTATATTTTTGAAAGTATATTCAATTTCGAATCAAATGAAAGTAGTTTTGTGGAAATCGGTTGATATTTGGTTAAGTTATATATTTTTCAAGGAAACCAGAATTTTTGGTTCCGATCGCACAATTATTTCACGGTGCTACAAATGATGAAAAAATGAAAGAACTTTTGATGTGACTTAGTGTGGGTTGTAGCTTTAGTCAAGTTCTACTTGCGCGTTTGCTTGAAGTTTTTCAGATACCCCGAAAATTATAAGTTATGTTCAAAACCCTGTTTTTTACCTTAGCTCACATTTTTATTTTTCAACCGATTTTTTATATTTTGGCTGTTTTGCAGAGGCGAAAAATAGAGCGTTTAAAATATATAAAAATATGCATAAAAAGTTTACCTATATGTGATGAATAGTTTTAAAATAAATAAGATGGTATATGTTATTTTCAATTTTTTTCAAATTTATTCGCAATTTTTCATACATTTTTTTAATGATGGAGCTTTAAGCTGTAAAATTTGGAAAGTTTTTTTTAGTACCAAACGAAAACAATGTGTGTTGTTAATGAAAATGAGTTGAAATTCGGCTGAGAAATGATTTGATGAAACCTAAGTATATGGTGGAAAACATCAAGTCATATCTCAGCCAAATTATAACAGATTTTCATAAACAACACCTACTGTTTTCGTTTGGCACTAAATGTACGTTTTAAATTCTACAGTAATTGAGGCTCGTTCATTACAAAAATGTGTGAAAAATTGTGAATAAATTTGAAAAAATTTGAAAATAACATAAACTATCTTATTCATGTCGAGCTTCGTAGCCGCAAGGTTATAGAGTCCGGTAGGTTCGAATCTTAGTAGAACCAAACCATTCGTTCGCAAAAAAGGACTTTAAGTATGGGTTTATTCTCAGGCTCTTCCACACAAAATCTTCTCTCCAGATTTAATAACCTCTCGTCTAAAGCTTCGATAATATCATAGACTATAGCACGCTATATGCTTTTAGAGGATAGCCTGCAGGAGGATATGATAAGGTCGATAAGGAAGGTAGTAGGTTACTAAGTCTGAAGGAGAAGACGAAAAGCACTATAACACGGAGCAGGTTACTTCTCAATAAGTAGCACTGCAAAATGGTAAAAAAAACTGAAATGTGCAAACAGCAAAAACGTCCGGAAAATGTCACAATAGATCAAACAACTACTGGTCGCCCCCACGGTCCACACAAAAAAAAATCTTAGTCATTTTGATACTATTCATCACATATAGGTAAAATTTGAAAAAAAAAATCATCTCATTTTATTTAATGCAAGCTGACCCAGCAAACTTCGTCCCGCCTATTTTAGTGTTTAATTTAATAATTTTAAACATTTCAAATTTATTGATTCCTTGCGATTGGATTATATCGTTTAAAAATAATTGGTTTTATCGGAATGGCAACATCCTCAACTTTTGGTTCTTGTACATGACCTCTATTCCGAATATATATTGGGTGCATTTCAGTCATTTTCGTTGTTTTCCAGAAACTGAAAGTGGTCATCTTCTGATTCAAAATGGTGTCCAGGGTCAATGCTTGGCTTCTTTACATCATTTCGATTACGGACTTATCCATATGTAGTAGTAATCGTTAATTCCGGATGTTTTCCAGAAGTTGTCATTTCAATTCAAACTGTTGTCTAAGGTCAATTTATAGCTCCTTGCATCATTCTGGATCCGGTGAGCCGGAACCGTAAGTCGCTATCTTGGATTTAAAAATGGCATTTGGAGACAATTTCTGGCCCCTGAGCGTCATTCTGGTTTGAAAAACACCCATATTGGGTGTTATTTGGTCATTTTCGGCTGTTTTCCAGAAACCGGATGTCACCATCTTCGAATTCAAAATGGTGTCTGTGGTGGTCGATTCTAGCTCCTGTGTATCATTCTGGTACGGAAGATACTCATTTTGTATGGAAATCGGCCATTTTTGGTTGTTTTTTAGAAACCGGAAGTTGCCATCTTACAATTCATAATGGTGTCTGAGGTCAATTTTCAGCTTAATTCTCGTTCCAGAAATACTCATATTGGGTGGTATTTGGTCATATTCGGCTGTTTTCCAGACACCGGAAATCGCCATCTTACAATTCAAAATGTTGTCTGAGGTCGATTTGTGACTTCAGTGCGTCATAACAATTCAGGAAATACCCATATTAGGTGGTATTTGGTTATTTGCCGCTGTTTTTCGGAAACCGGAAGTCGCCATCTTGGATTTCAAAATGGCATTTGGGAACAATTTCTGGCCTCCGTGCGTCAATTTGATTAAAGAAACGCTCATATAAAGTGGTATTTGATCATTTTCGGCTGTTTTCCAGACACCGGAAGTCACCATCTTACAATACGAAATGTTGTCTGAGGTCGATTTGTGGCTTCAGTGCATCATAAAAATCCCGGAAATACCCATATTGGGTGGTATTTGGTCATTTGCCACTGTTTTTCAGAAACCGGAAGTCACCATCTTGGATTTCACATTGGCATTAGGAGACAATTTTTGGCCTCTTAGCATCAATCTGGTTGAAGAAACACTCATATTGGGTGGTATGTGGTCATTTTCGGCTGTTTTCCAGACACCGGAAGTCGCCACCTTACAATTCAAAATGTTGTCTAAGGTCGATTTGTAGCTTCAGCGCATCATAACAATCCCGGAGATACCCATATTGGGTGGTATTTGGTCATTTGCCGCTGATTTTCAGAAACTGGAAGTCGCCATCTTGGATTTCACATTGGCATTAGGAGACAATTTTTGGCCTCTTGGCATCAATCTGGTTGAAGAAACACTCATATTGGGTGGTATGTGGTCATTTTTGGCTGTTTTCCAGACACCGGAAGTCGCCACCTTACAATTCAAAAAGTTATCTAAGGTCGATTTGTAGCTTCAGCGCATCATAACAATTCCGGAAATACCCATGTTTGGAGGTATAAGGTCATTTACCGCTATTTTTCAGAAACGGGAAGTCGCCATCTTGGATTTCGAAATGGTATTTGGAGACATGCCAGAAGAAAGAAGGGTGTCGAAACATTATGGACATGTTTGTTACACCTAAAAACATTCACCTGCTAAATTTGGTTATATTTGCTTGATTGGTTCTCGAGCTGTGCGTAATTTGAGTTTCATTTGTATGGGACCCCTCCCTTCCAGAAGAGGGAAGGGTGTCGAACCAGCATGGACATATTTGTTACTCCTAAAAACATCCACTTGCCAAATTTGGTTCCTTTTGGTTGATTAGTTTTCGAGATGTGCAGAAGTTTGTGTTTCATTTGTATGGGACCCCTCCCTTCCAGAAGAGGGAAGGGTTTCGAATCAACATGGACATATTTGTTACTCCTAAAAACATCCACATGCCAAATTTGGTTCCATTTGCTTGGTTAGTTTTCGAGATGTGCAGAAATTTGTGTTTCATTTGTATGGGACCCTCCCTTGCAGAAGGGGAAGGGGTCTCGAACTATCTTAGTCACTTTTCCCGGCTTCTAAAACCCCTATATACAAAATTTCACGCCGATCGGTTCAGTAGTTTCCAAGCCTATATGAATCAGACAGACAGACAGATAGACAGACAGACAGAGCTGCATTTTTATATGTTTAGATAGATAGATAAATCACCTTATTTTATTTAAAACTATTCATCACATATAGGTTAACTCTTTAGACATATTTATATGTTTCAAAAGTTCTATTTTTCGCCTTTCCAAAACAGCCAAAATATAAAAAGTCGGTTGTGCGCACCTACGAGCAATGAAAACAATCCTTGCGAAGAATCATACCCCGAGCCGATGGACTTTGATAACAAACGTCAACGGGATGGTGAGTGAGTGAGTAGGTAGACAAATAGAAGGTATAGTATGAGAAATGATCGGTGAGGGTTAATAAATGTAAACAATAATAAAGCAGATTAGAATAGGTTGGATAGAAATAAAAAGGTAACCTGGAAAGAGCTAAAACGTGGTGCATTTCGAAGAATAAGTGGTTTTTTTTGATATATAATTTATAGTTTATGGTGGTGCAGGGAATTAATTTGGATCTAATAGAAATCCCATCGGTTTTTCAAGTGAGTTTTAAATTATTTGTGCGGTGAAAATTATCAACTTCAATAAAATAATCACCGTAGGAATACCGTAGGAATACCGTAGGAATACCGTAGGCACCCACAGCTAACCTGAAAAAAGGTGTGAAATATATGTACCACTCGGAATAGAAAGTAAGTGAAGTTAAGAGTTGCTGGATAAGTTTAATTAAAAAACGATGTTCAATATTCGTAGGAGAATTGGAATCCTCAACCGTGCATTTAACCTGTAAGAAAAACGATTAGTGAGGGGACAAACCATAAATGTGAGTAACAATGTGAAACCCTGAAAATGAGATAAAATTATTAATAAAGATAACTTTAGTTTTAAGCTGCTACAAACAAAAAGTACTGCTTTAAAAATTGGTGATTGCGGCTGGTCTGAACATCGGTTGAAAAATAACCGAATTAAAAATAAACATGTGAGCTAAAGTGAAAAAACAGGGTTTTGACCATAACTAATAATTTTTGGGGTACTTGAAAAACTTCAATAAACGCGCAAAAAACATTTGACTAAAGCTACAACCCACACTAAGTAACATCAAAAGTCCTTGCATTTTTTCATCATTTGTAGCTCCGTAAGATAATTGTGCGATAGAAGCCAAATATTCTAGTTTTCTTAAAAAATATATAACTTAACAAAATATCAACCGATTTTCACACAAATACTTTCGATTGATTTGGAATAGAATATACTTTCAAAATTACAGTATATTTGTGGTATGTTTCATACAAAAATAGACTGCAAATTTAAAATTAATTTGGAAATTTCGTGAAAAAGTTTAAAAAATTAGATTTAAACCCAAATAACTTAACATGTTTTATTGATATTAGAACAAACCTGTATATATTTTGAAAGCTCTATTTGTCTTATTTCTAAAACTGCCTAAATATTGAAAATCGGTTGACAAATGACTGAGTTAAAAAAATATATGCGCTGGGGTCCAAAAACCGTATTTTGACCATAACACCAGATTTTGAGGGTGTTTGGAAAATTTCTAGTATGAGCGAATGTTTTACTCAACAAGACCTACAACCTACACTAGGTCACTTAAGAAGTTCCAAATCGCTGTAGCACGATTTACAATGAAGACAAGACTAAATTTCTGCAAGCTAGAGCTACGTGACTACTAAGAGTTAAGCTTGCCACGGCTGTGTCGTAGAACAATTTCGATAGCTGCACCGGTCACGGTTGAGTAATAAATTCAAAAAAGCAAGGTTTTTTAGGTTCGGCATCAATTGTGGATTGTCGTTTATTGATGACACGGGATGTTTTCTGTTCTCTTGATATTCTCCACACAACCGACACATGCAAGCAAACAAGACAATAAAGAACGCTGCCGCTGAGAGCAAGCGTAGCGCGATAGATAGATAGGACAATATTACTAACTAGTTGAACATTCCCGGCGATGCTCGGGATCAAAGGCTTCAAAGACAGATTTTTTTTTATATTTCATTGCTGCATTAGCTCAACTCACTTCAAAAATATAATTTACATCTTATACTTCCATCATCACTTTAAGTAGGGTGTCGAACGTCTTCGCCAGTGGTTTTCTTCGGACCATTTTTGCATAAGATTGCGCCAGTAAAACTACCGAAGAAAACCACTGACTAAGACGTTCGATACCCTACTTCAATATTCTGAGAACGCGCAGAACGGAAATACCCATATTGAATTGTTTTTTGTGATTTTGGGCTGATTTACAGGAACTGGAAGTCACCATTTTGGATTTCAAAATGACGTATGGAGTTCCACTTTCGAAAGTATTGAAATTGTTGGCCAAATATCACTTTAGAAGTCATAAATTTGCATGTTTCATGTAGTTTTGTGAATAATATATGAAATTTAGTAATCAGATACTTGTTATTTTTCTTCAAATGGTCTTCTCAACGTTAACAAACATTTTAATGAAAAAAAATTGTGTCATCGCTATAAAATGACGTATGGAGGTCCACTTTCGGAAGTATTGAAATTGTTGGCCATATATCACTTTAGGTTATTTTCCTGGAACCGGAAGTTGCCATTTTTAATCCACAAAACTTTGTAGTAAATAAGAAAATAAAAGATTTTTAATGCTTAAGCTGCCTCTTAGTCGATATTCAAACAAATGGATCGTAACCATTCCTGCAGCTAAATGTGAGTTTTAGTTTGGATTAACGCAAAAAAGTAAAACAGTAAGATTAAGAGCTGAATGACCTTCTGGTTAAAAGCTCTCTGATAAAAATCAAATTCAAATTCAAAAGTACAAAAGTAAATCGAATGCCGTAAAATGTAACTATTCACAAAACTACGAAAACATCAGAAATGTAAAATGTTCATGCTCGAGACATGGGTTATTCTGCAAAAAAATTGTAGATGAAAGAACAACGAACATTTTATTGCAAAAAAAAAACAAATCATTGAATTTTGATTCAGAGGCGAATTGCGCATAAAAAGTCAAAGTTTCGCATGTAATCGTATAAAAACGTATAAATTAAAATCAAATATTTTTCGGTGATTTTCTGTATTCTGTATGCTGTATGTGGTCCTCGTGGCTCTGTGGTTAGCGATGTCGATTGGCTCCCACACGGTTGTGATATCGGGTTCGATCCCCGATCAGGTCGAGAATTTTTTCGAACTGCAATTTTTCTCGACTCAGCTCTGGGGCACGGTGTATCGTTGTTCTTATCCTACAACATGCAAAATGTGCTAAAACAATATCGATAACGAATTTTCTCATCTAATCTGGTTGATCGAGAGCGCTATTAGAAGGCTGCAATATTGTTGTGCTGTATACAGAAAATCATCTTCAAACATACATTTTATATTTTAACATAAACAAACATTTTAATGAAAAAATAATCACATGTCATCGCTTTGAATTTTGATTTAGAGGCAAATCCAGCATAAAAAGTCATAATTTTGCATGTTTCACGCCGTTTTGTGAATAATATCTCAAGTTTTAGTAATCATATACACTTTATTTTTCCTCAAATGTCTTTCCTGAACGTTAACAAACATTTTAGTGAAAAAAAATCATATGTCAACGCTTTGAATTTTGATTTAGAGGCAAATTTAGCACAGAAAGCCATAATTTTGCGTGTTTTCGGTAGTTTCGTGAATAATATCTCAAGTTTTAGTAATCAGATACTAATTATTTTTCCTTACATATCTTTCCTGAACGTTGACAAACATTTTAATGAAAAAAGAATCACATATCATCGCTTTGAAATTAGATTTAGAGGCTAATTCAGCACAAAAAGTCATAATTTTGCTTGTTTTACGTAGTTTTGTGAAAAAATCTCAAGTTTTAGTAAACAGATACTTGTTACTTTTCTTCAAATGTCTTTCCTAAACGTTAACAAACATTTTAATGTAAAAAAATCACATGTCATCGCTTTAAATTTTGACTTAGAGGCAAATTCAGCATAAAAAGTCATAAAGTTGCATGTTTCACGTAGTTTTGTGAATAATATCTCAAGTTAACAAACGTTTTAATGAAAAAAGAATCACATTTCATGGCTTCAAATTTTGTTTTAGAGGCAAATTCAGCATAAAAAGTCATATTTTTGCAAGTTTTACGTAGTTTTGTGAATAAAATCTCAAGTTTTAGTAAACAGATACTCGGTACTTTCCTTCAAATGTCTTTCCTAAACGTTTACAAACATTTTAATGTAGAAAAAACACATGTCATCGCTTCAAATTTTGATTTAGAGGCAAATTCAGCATATTTTTGCTTGTTTTATGTAGTTTTGTGAATAATATCTCAAGTTTTAGTAATCAGATACTAATTATTTTTCCTCAAATGTCTTTCCTGAACATAAACAAACATTTTAGTGTAAAAAATCATATGTGAACGCTTTGAATTTTGATTTAGAGGCAAATTTAGCACAGAAAGTCATAATTTTGCTTGTTTTACGTAGTTTCGTGAATAATATCTCAAGTTTTAGTAATTAGATACCTATTATTTTTTCTCAAATATCTTTCTTAAACATCAACGAACATTTTAATGAAAAAAGAATCACATGTCATCGCTTTGAATTTTGATTTGGAGACGAATTAAGTATAAAAAGTCATAATTTTACATGTTTTACGTAGTTTTGTGAATAAAATCTCAAGTTTTAGTAATCAGATACTAATTATTTTTCCTCGAATGTCTTTCCTGAACATCAACAAACATTTTAGTGATAAAAGAATCATATGTCATCGCTTTGAATTTTGATTTAGAGGCAAATTTAGCACAGAAAGTCATAATTTTGCATGTTTTACGTAGTTTTGTGAATAATATCTCAAGTTTTAGTAATTAGATAACTATTTTTTTATAACTAATGTCTTTTCTGAACATCAGCGAACATTTTCATGTTAAAAAACCTACATGTCACCGCTTATTATTTTTGATTTAGAACGATTCAAAATGATGATGAATACTGTACACCCCAGAGACTGAGGGAATAATATCAATAAGATCAAGCGTTACGGAATTCCATTTTTATATAGTAGATAGGTCCGAGCATGTTTACCAATGCTCTGCTGCAGTCCGCCGGTTGGTCCATCTGCTATGAAACGCTACGATCTAATGAGTCGCCTGCTCATTCTTACTGCGCTAAAATCAGTTGCTGCTCTGTCGGCTGCGGGTCGAGCCACTTTCCAATAAGAATCAACTGTCCTCTCGCTGCAGTAATCAGTTATGCAATATTTATTGACGTAGGACTACGTCTTTGTTTTCTATACTAGATTACACTTTGTGAAAATGAAAATAAAACTGGCAAATGTTGCGTCAGATTTCAAACGGTTATAGCAAGCGAACGACTTAATGCATCTTAGTCATTTATATGTCGGTGAATAGATAAAATGTGTAACAATTTTTTGATATTATGTTCAACATTGTTGCTTTACTGCTTAATGGTGGAAAGAGGTGAAAAGTTCCAAGGTCAAGCTTTCCCATATATTTCCCTCGTTATTGGCTTGCTTCCCAAGCACAGATAACAATAACATGGACGAAATAAATTCCACTGCCTACATATTTTGACTCAACAAAGTGTTTTGGTTTGTTTGTCTTTGTCTAAGCTGCGTGGCCACGCCTTAATGGTAAAAATCTACGCTGAACTCGATACAAAAGACTGCGTGTGGAAAATTCAGCTTCAGTTTAGTTTGTTCCACAATAGCGAGTGCGGTGCAGCTGTTAAAGCTTCGCGACATTGAGAAACGAGAGCTGCACACGAGTCAACTTCCAGGCACCGCGGAGCATGTTCCTTTATTCTGCACACGGCAGCAACAGTTACCATCGTACGCTGCAGAATATTTTGCTGGCACAGCTGCTGGAGGGCACAGCGGAGAGCAAATTTTATACGCGGCCAACAGAATAATCGATGCTACCGGTGGTGCTGTGATCATCAGCATTCTGTAGCATAAATTTCGAGCTGAAGATTACGAAATCGGTTCTTTTTAGAACTATAAGATGATGAAGATAAGAGTTATGAGAATTTTCACAACTACTACTAGTGTGAAACGTTCATCTATTTCTAAATAATCATTTTTACAATAACGACCAGGACGCACCAAAGATAAACGGTAGTGTTACCTATGAATAGTTTATCACAACAAGATATAACCATCATTTCAAGAATTTATACTGCTAAATTGAGTGATTTTCCGGTTTAATTGTTTGTTTGTGTTCACTCGAACGCCGTTATCAGTTGAATATTAGCATCGAAAATTAGTTAATCTAAGAACCAGAGTGATTTTTGCATCGGGAAAGCAAAAAGCAAAAACTTTCTTTTGATGCTTATGAAAATCACTCAGTAGTATTGAAGATGTTTTGGTTTGTTTCTCTTTCATTCTATAAGCTATGTGGCCACGCCTTAATGGTAAAAATCTACGCTGAACTCGATACAAAAGACTGCGTGTGGAAAATTCAGCTTCAGTTTAGTTTGTTCCACAATAGCGAGTGCGGTGCAGCTGTTAAAGCTTCGCGACATTGAGAAACGAGAGCTGCATACGAGTCAACTTCCAGGCACCGCGGAGCATGTTCCTTTATTTTGCACACGGCAGCAACAGTTGCCATCGTACGCTGCAGGATATTTTGCTGGCACAGCTGCTGGAGGGCACAGCGGAAAGCAAATTTTATACGCGGCCAACAGAATAATCGATGCTACCGGCGGTGCTGTGATCATCAGCATTCTGTAGCATACATTTCGAGCTGAAGATTATGAAATCGGTTCTTTTCAGAACTATAAGAAGAATGCATGAGCTCTCGACATGTGCGGTGTACATGCAGCGCAGGGATAAAATAAAACGGTCTCTCAAAGAGCGTTCAAAGCGTTCCTACGCTGACATGCTGAAGAAGACCGTTACCACTTCTCCCGTTACTTCGAACCCCTTCGATCTGTTGCCCTCTGAGGAAACCGATTCTGACGATTCACCAGCGGGAGCATCTTACGCCAATCCTGGGGAGTCTAGAAAGAGGAAAAATATTTCCTCTCCTAAACTTCCCAGAAAAGGTCCTAAGATTTCTCAAAGTGAAATGAAAGTTACAAACAAACCAAACAGTGCTGCGGAAAAACCGAAGCAAACTCCTCCTGGGCTGGCAAATTTAAAGTCCCAGAAGGAGTTCC
This sequence comes from Wyeomyia smithii, assembly GCF_029784165.1. NCBI lineage: Eukaryota > Metazoa > Arthropoda > Insecta > Diptera > Culicidae > Wyeomyia > Wyeomyia smithii. Next base: position 182,484,187 of record NC_073696.1, on the reverse strand, counting down.
CAGCACTGCTAGGAACATCTAAAACCCCAGTTGCTCCTTTTACACTCCCAGTTGATGAAACAAACTCTGGATTAGTGAAATTTTCTGACATTGTGGACTGGATTTTTGAAACTTTCAATGTACCCGATCCAATTAAAATTTTTCTTACAGCATTCCTCCCAACAGTTAGATCATTTTTGAAGCAGTTGACTGCCCAATGGCCTCTCCTTGCAGCGATTGTATCCTTCGATGCCTAATTCAACTGCGTATATGAAGGATTCTATCTCTGTCTTACAGTGGAATTGTAGAAGTATTTTACCAAAAATTGATTCGTTTAAAGTTTTGATAAATAAAAACAAATGCGATGCATTTTCCCTTTGTGAAACTTGGCTTACTTCAAATATTGATCTCAACTTCCATGATTTTAATATTATTCGCCTTGATCGAGACACCCCATATGGAGGAGTACTTTTTGGGATTAAAAAGTGCTATTCTTTCTATCGTATTAACCTCCCCTCGATTCCAGGCATCGAAGTTGTCGCATGTCAAATGACAATACAAGGTAAAGAGCTTTGTATTGCCTCAATATATATTCCCCCCAGAGCACAGGTTGGGCAACGGCTGCTCTTTGATTTAATAGAACTTCTTCCCTCGCCACGTTTGATTTTGGGAGACTTCAACTCTCATGGCGTGGCTTGGGGTTCCCCATACAATGATAACCGCTCCTCTTTAATCTATAACCTTTGCGATGACTTCGACATGACTATTTTAAACAACGGTGAAATGACACGTATCCCGAAACCTCCAGCGCGCCCAAGCGCTTTGGATCTATCCTTATGTTCGACGTCGCTACGGTTGGATTGCACATGGAAGGTAATCCTCGATCCTCACGGTAGCGACCATCTGCCTATTCTTATTTCAATTACTAACGGGTCAACTCGCATGCGACCAATTGACATTCCGTATGACCTCACACGAAATGTCGATTGGAAGTTATACGAGGAAATGATTTCAAAAGCGGTCGAGTCGATTCAACATCATTCACCACTTGAAGAATACAACCTCCTCGCGGGCTTGATTCTCGACGCCGCGTTGCAAGCCCAAACGAAGAAATATCCCGGCGTAACGATCAAAGAACGGCCTCCCACTCCGTGGTGGGACCAAGAGTGCTCCGATGTCTACACGCAAAGATCCGACGCGTTTAAGGCCTACCAGACGGGAGGTATACCTGGCGACTATTTACGGTATTCGGAGCTTGATACCAAGCTTAAAAGCTTGGCTAAAGCAAAGAAACGTGGATATTGGCGTCGGTTCGTGAACGAGACGTCGAGGGAGACATCGATGAGCACTCTTTGGAACACAGCCCGAAGAATGCGGAATCGCGTAACGGTCAACGAAAGCGAGGAGTCTTCAAGTAGGTGGATATTTGATTTTGCCAGGAAAGTATGTCCGGACTCTGTTCCTGAGCAAAATATTGTTCGCGATGCGTCTCCGGGCCACGACGCGATAGAATCACCTTTTACGATGGCAGAACTTTCAGTTGCCCTCCTGTCCTGTAACAATAACGCGCCTGGATTAGATAGAATCAAATTCAACTTGTTGAAGAATCTACCCGGCAATGCCAAGAGGCGCTTGTTGAACTTGTTCAATAAGTTCCTGGAGCAAAACATTGTACCGCAGGATTGGAGGCAAGTGAAGGTGATCGCCATCCAAAAACCAGGGAAACCAGCTTCTAATCACAACTCTTATAGGCCGATTGCAATGCTATCCTGTATCCGGAAATTGATGGAAAAAATGATACTCCGTCGTTTAGACCACTGGGTCGAATCAAATGGTCTACTATCAGAAACTCAATTTGGCTTCCGCCGTGCCAAAGGGACGAATGATTGTCTTGCGTTGCTTTCAACAGATATTCAGCTGGCGTATGCTCGTAAAGAACAAATGGCGTCTGCGTTCTTGAACATTAAGGGGGCTTTTGATTCCGTTTCTATTGACATTCTTTCGGGTAAACTTCACCGACAAGGATTTTCTCCAATTTTGAACAATTTTTTGCACAATTTGTTGTCCGAAAAGCACATGCATTTTACGCATGGCGATTTGGCAACTTTTCGCATTAGCTACATGGGTCTTCCCCAGGGCTCATGTTTAAGCCCCCTTCTTTACAACTTTTATGTAAATGACATCGACGAATGTGTGGCAAATTCATGCACGATAAGACAACTTGCAGACGACAGTGTAATCTCTGTTACAGGAGCCAAAGCTGCCGATTTGCAAGGACCATTGCAAGATACCTTGGACAATTTGTCTGCTTGGGCTTTACAGCTAGGTATCGAATTCTCTCCGGAGAAGACTGAGATAGTAGTTTTTTCTAGGAAGCATGAACCTGCTCAGCTTCAAACACAATTAATGGGTAAAACGATTTCTCAGGTTTTGGTACACAAATATCTTGGTGTCTGGTTCGACTCTAAAGGCACCTGGGGTTGTCACGTGAGGTATCTGATGAAAAAATGTCAACAAAGAGTGAATTTTCTTCGTACAATAACCGGACAATGGTGGGGAGCCCATCCAGGAGACCTTATAAGGCTTTACCAAACAACGATATTGTCTGTTATTGAATACGGGTGTTTCTGCTTCCGCTCCGCAGCAAACACACATTTGATCAAACTGGAGCGAATACAATATCGTTGTTTGCGTATCGCCTTAGGTTGCATGCAGTCGACCCATACGATGAGTTTGGAGGTTTTAGCTGGAGTACTACCATTGAAAAACCGCTTCTGGAGCCTGTCTTCTCGTATTCTAATCAAATGTGAGGTCTTGAACCGTCCCGTGATTGAAAATTTTGAAAGGTTAATCGAACTTAATTCTCAAACCCGTTTTATGACATTGTATTTCAATCACATGTCCCAAAATATTAACCCTTCTTCGAATATTCCAAATCGTGTCGACTTATCAAATACTTCTGATTCTACTGTGTTTTTCGATACATCCATGATAGAAGAAACTCGTGGAATCCCGGATCATTTACGCGTGCAGCAGATCCCTAAAATTTTTTCCAATAAATATCGAAACATCAACTGCGACAATATGTACTACACTGACGGATCACTTCTTGATGGGTCCACTGGCTTCGGTATCTTCAATAACAATTTAACCGTCTCCCATAAGCTCGATAATCCTGCTTCTGTCTACGTCGCAGAATTAGCTGCAATTCAGTACACCCTAGGGATTATCGAAAAAATGCCCACGGACCATTATTTCATCTTTACGGACAGTCTCAGTTCCATTGAGGCTCTCCGATCGATGAAAGATGTTAAGCACTCTCCGTATTTCCTGGGGAAAATACGGGAACATCTGAGTGCTTTATCCGAAAAATCTACTCAGATTACCTTAGCGTGGGTCCCTTCTCACTGCTCGATACCGGGTAATGAGAAAGCGGACTCTTTGGCTAAGGTGGGCGCAACAAACGGTGATATTTATGAAAGACCAATTGCCTTTAATGAATTTTTCGCACTTGTACGTCAGAATACGATCATCAGTTGGCAAAATGCTTGGACCAGAGGGGAATTGGGAAGGTGGTTACATTCCATAATCCCCAAAGTATCGACGAACCCGTGGTTCAAGGGGTTGGATGTAGGTCGGGATTTCATTTGCGTGATGTCCCGGCTTATGTCCAATCACTATAGATTTGACGCGCTCCTCCGTCGTGTTGGGCTCGGGGAAAGTGGTATCTGTGCCTGTGGTGAAGGTTATCACGACATAGAGCATGTGGTTTGGTCATGCCCTGTACACCGTGACGCCAGGTCTAAATTAATAGCTTCCCTGCAGGCCGAGGGTAGACAGCCGGCTGTTCCTGTTCGTGATGTCTTGGCGAGCCGTGACCTATCCTACATGTCCCTTATATACGTTTTCCTGAAATCCATCCACGCCCCAGTCTAGTCCCGTTCCCCTCCGTCTACACCCAACAAAACGACAAGAACACGTTTGAACCTTAAGCACAAAACCAGCAACCAGACCCCGCACAATAGAACCAGGACCCAAGGACTACGAGCCTCTGTCCCAACTCACGACATCGTGGCTCAGCAGAACGAATCCATACATGCCATTCGACGATTATCAGACGACCATTGAACAACAAAGCACTGATTGGAAATCCCATGCTAGTTTTAAGTTAGACTTAATTTCAGCTCGTAGTCGGCAGCGAGGATAAAAAATTTGCTTTAGTTTTTAAGTCATCAGATATAATTGGCGCCGTTAAACATTAAATTGTATTTGTGCCGTGTCAAATAAATGTTATGTGAAGAAAAAAAAAAAAAAAAGAACTATAAGATGATGAAGATAAGAGTTATAAGAATTTTCACAACAACTACTAGTTTGAAATGTTCATCTATTTCTAAATAATCATTTTTACAATAACGACCAGGGCGCACCAGAGATAAACGGTAGTGTCGCTTATGAATAGTTTATCACAACAAGATATAACCCACATTTCAAGAATTTACACTGCTAAATTGAGTGATTTCCGGTTTAATTGTTTGTTTGTGTTCACTCGAACGCCGTTATCAGTTAAATATTAGCATCGAAAATTAGTTAATCTAAGAACCAGAATGATTTTTGCATCGGGAAAGCAAAAACTTTCTTTTGATGCTTATGAAAATGGCTCAATGGTATTGAGGATGTTTTGGTTTGTTTCTCTTTCATTCTATAAGCTATGTGGCCACGCCTTAATGGTAAAAATCTACGCTGAACTCGATACAAAAGACTGCGTGTGGAAAATTCAGCTTCAGTTTAGTTTGTTCCACAATAGCGAGTGCGGTGCAGCTGTTAAAGCTTCGCGACATTGAGAAACGAGAGCTGCATACGAGTCAACTTCCAGGCACCGCGGAGCATGTTCCTTTATTCTGCACACGGCAGCAACAGTTACCATCGTACGCTGCAGAATATTTTGCTGGCACAGCTGCTGGAGGACACAGCGGAGAGCAAATTTTATACGCGGCCAACAGAATAATCGATGCTACCGGTGGTGCTGTGATCATCAGCATTCTGTAGCATACATTTCGAGCTGAAGATTACGAAATCGGTTCTTTTTAGAACTATAAGATGATGAAGATAAGAGTCATAAGAATTTTCACAACTACTACTAGTGTGAAATGTTCATCTATTTCTAAATAATCATTTTTACAATAACGACAAGGGCGCACCAGAGATAAACGGTAGTGTTACCTATGAATAGTTTATCACAACAAGATATAACCATCATTTCAAGAATTTTTACTGCTAAATTGAGTGATTTTCCGGTTTAATTGTTTGTTTGTGTTCACTCGAACGCCGTTATCAGTTAAATATTAGCATCGAAAATTAGTTAATCTAAGAACCAGAGTGATTTTTGCATCGGGAAAGCAAAAACTTTCTTTCGATGCTTATGAAAATAACTCAATGGTATTGAAGATGTTTTGGTTTGTTTCTCTTTCATTCTATAAGCTATGTGGCCACGCCTTAATGGTAAAAATCTACGCTGAACTCGATACAAAAGACTGCGTGTGGAAAATTCAGCTTCAGTTTAGTTTGTTCCACAATAGCGAGTGCGGTGCAGCTGTTAAAGCTTCGCGACATTGAGAAACGAGAGCTGCATACGAGTCAACTTCCAGGCACCGCGGAGCATGTTCCTTTATTCTGCACACGGCAGCAACAGTTACCATCGTACGCTGCAGGATATTTTGCTGGCACAGCTGCTGGAGGACACAGCGGAGAGCAAATTTTATACGCGGCCAACAGAATAATCGATGCTACCGGTGGTGCTGTGATCATCAGCATTCTGTAGCATACATTTCGAGCTGAAGATTACGAAATCGGTTCTTTTTAGAACTATAAGATGATGAAGATAAGAGTCATAAGAATTTTCACAACTACTACTAGTGTGAAATGTTCATCTATTTCTAAATAATCATTTTTACAATAACGACAAGGGCGCACCAGAGATAAACGGTAGTGTTACCTATGAATAGTTTATCACAACAAGATATAACCATCATTTCAAGAATTTTTACTGCTAAATTGAGTGATTTTCCGGTTTAATTGTTTGTTTGTGTTCACTCGAACGCCGTTATCAGTTAAATATTAGCATCGAAAATTAGTTAATCTAAGAACCAGAGTGATTTTTGCATCGGGAAAGCAAAAACTTTCTTTCGATGCTTATGAAAATAACTCAATGGTATTGAAGATGTTTTGGTTTGTTTCTCTTTCATTCTATAAGCTATGTGGCCACGCCTTAATGGTAAAAATCTACGCTGAACTCGATACAAAAGACTGCGTGTGGAAAATTCAGCTTCAGTTTAGTTTGTTCCACAATAGCGAGTGCGGTGCAGCTGTTAAAGCTTCGCGACATTGAGAAACGAGAGCTGCATACGAGTCAACTTCCAGGCACCGCGGAGCATGTTCCTTTATTCTGCACACGGCAGCAACAGTTACCATCGTACGCTGCAGGATATTTTGCTGGCACAGCTGCTGGAGGGCACAGAGGAGAGCAAATTTTATACGCGACCAACAAAATAATCGATGCTACCGGTGGTGGTGTGAGCATCAGCGTTCTATAGCATACATTTCGAGCTGAAGATTACGAAATCGGTTCTTTTTAGAACTATAAGATGATGAAGATAAGAGTTATAAGAATTTTCACAACTACTACTAGTGTGAAATGTTCATCTATTTCTAAATAATCATTTTTACAATAACGACCAGGGCGCACGAGAGATAAACGGTAGTGTCGCTTATGAATAGTCTAATTAATAGGACTACCAACGAGCAAAACCGGTCCTTTTCAGGACCCCAAAATCGTCAAAAGAAGAGTTGGTTTTAAATTTCTCTCTTACCACATAAATATATATTTGGTCCTACGTCACCATTTCATACAACCCCTAGGGCTGTATACCTTGTAGTTTTTTATATTTTTTTTCTCCAATACACTCGGTTATAAGCTGCCTCTCTCCAATACCAGAAACACCGTGTACTCTCTGCCAGATCTAGCTCCATCTGGTCTACCCATCTTGCCCGCTGCGCCCCTGGTCGTCTTCTTCCTACCGGATTCCAGGCAAACACCATCTTCGCAGGGTAGTTGTCCGACATTCTTGCAACTTGCCCTGTCCAGCGTATCTGTCCAGCTCTAGCCACCCTTGGAATACTGGGTTCGACTCAGAGTTGCGCAAGCTCCTTCGCCACCATATTCCGTTCTCTTGCACACCGCCAAAGATCGTCCTTGGTACCCGTCGTTAGAAAACTCCGAGCACTCGAAGGTCCTCCTCGAGCAGTGTCCACGTTGAGAACAATCGGTCTTATGAGCGTTTTGTACAGGTAACACTTCGTACAGAGGCTTAATCTGTTCGACCGCAATTGCTTGTGGAGCCCATAGTAGGCACGATTTCCGCTGATAATACGCCTTCGGATCTCACGGTTGGTATCATTGCCAGAGTGCCAAGATAGACAAACTCGTCGACTACCTCAAACTCACCGCCGTCGATCGTAATGCTACTGCCTAAACCATATCAGTCGGCTTCGGTTCCGCCGGCTAGCATACACTTCGTTTCAGACGTATTTATCTGCAACCCAATCCTCACTGCTTCGCGTTTTAGTCTGGTATACTGTTCTGCCACCGCCGCAGTTGTTGTGCCGACAATGTCCATTTCATCAGCAAAGCAAACGAAAAGACTGGATTTGTTGAAAATCGTACCCCGCCTGTTGATGTCCGCACGATTCATTACACCCTGTAGCGCAATATTGAATAGCAGACAGGAGAGACCATCACCCTGTCGAAGCCCCCTGCGGGATTCAAATCTCCACCCGAAATCTGCACACAGCACTGCGTCCTATCCACCGTTGCCTTTATGAGTCTAATCAGCTTCCCCGGAGAGCCGTTTCGTCCATGACCTTCCATAGCTCTTTTCGGTCGATAGTGTCATACGCAGCTTTGAAGTCGGTGAATGAGTTGAGCGTGGGGGATCTGTATCCACGGCATTTCTGGAGGATTTGCCGTATGGTGAAGAAGACCGTCCTTCCACGAAGCCGGCCTGATAACTTCCCACAAATCTGTTGGCTAGGGGTGAGAGGCGGCGGAAAATGATTTGGGAAAGCATTTTGTAGGCGGCATTCAGAACGGTGATGGCACGATAGTTCCTACAGTCCAATTTGTCGCCTTTCTTATAGATGGGACATATAAACCCATCCTTTCACTCCTCCGGTAACTGTTCTGTATCCCAAATTCTTGCAATCAGCCGGTGCAAACAAATGGCCAGCTTTTCCGGGCCCATCTTTATAAGCCCCGCTCCTAGCCAGCCGATTTATTATTTTTTAGCTGCTTGATGGCATCCTTTACTTCGTATATCCTTGTGGCTGGCATGTCTTCTACATTTGTCGCACCGGCGGGATCGCTTTCTTCGCTGCCATAGTCTCCTGCCTGACCGCCATTCAGGTGTTCGTCAAAATGCTGATTCCACCTTTCGGTCACCTCACGATCGTCCGTCAGAATACTACCATCTTTATCCCGGCACATTTCGGCTCGCGGCACAAAGCCTCTGCGGGATAAGTTGAGATTCTGATAAAACTTTCGCGTTTCCTGAGAATGATACAGCTGTTCAAGCTGTACAAACTCCTCCTCCTTCAGGCGGCGCTTTTTCTCCCGGAAGATTTGGGTTCGCTGCATCTTCTTCTGTCTATGTCTTTCCACGTTCTGACGAGCGCATCTTAGCCGCCCGTGCAGTGTTCTCCTCATCCATCACCCTCCTACATTCATCGTCGAGTCACTCTTTTCGTTGGATTCCCACATGCCCAATGACGTTTTCCGCTACGCTGTTGATGGCTGTTCTGATAGTGTTCCAACAGTCCTCGAGAGGAGCTTCCTCCAGCTGGCCCTCTTCCAGCAGCGCAGTTCCGAGCGAATGCGCGTAGTTTTCGGCGACGTTAGGCTGCTTCAGTCGCGCGATATCTAACTAAAGCGAGCGTCGGTACCGAATGCTGTTAACAACGGAGAGTTTTGGGCGCATCTTAACCATCAGCATCTTAACCATAGTAGTCCGAGTCGATGATGTCTGAGAAGTGTCGACAGTCAATCAGAACGTGGTCGATTTGAGTTTCTGTCTGATTTGGTGACCTCTTGTGTGCTTGTGTAGGAAGTTGTGCTTGTGTAGGAGGTTGTGCTTGAACCAGGTACTACGCACGGCCATGTTCTTGGAGGCGGCAAAGTCGATGAGTCTTAGGCCCATTTCGTTGGTCAGCTGGTGCGCGCTGAACCTTCCAATCACCGGTTTGTATTCTTCCTCCTGACCGACCTGAGCGTTGAGATCCCCGATGACGATCTTAATATCATGTTTTGGGCAGCAGTCGTAATCACGCTCCAACTGCGCGTAGAATTCATCCTTGTCGTCTTCGGTACTTCCGAGGTGAGAGCTGTGCACGTTTATGATGCTGATGTTGAAGAAACGGCCTTTGATTCTCAACCTGCACATTCGAGGACTGATTGGCCACCCGTTCACCCGTTTTCGCATCTCGCCCATCACTATAAAAGCTGTTCCCAGTTCATGCGTGTTGCCGCAGCTCTGGTAGATGGCATGGCCATACCGAAACGTGCGTACCATTAAGCCGTTCCAGCACACCTCCTGAAGCGCTACGACGTCGAATCTGCGAAATTTCAATACTTCGGAAAGCACTCGTGTGCTCCCTTGGGAATTGGGAGACCGGCAGTTCCACGTCCCAAGTTTCCAATTGCTAGTCTGTTTTCGTCGCATGGATCTGTGCGATTGTTCCAGTCCGAATTTCTTTGTTCCTCGTTCTTTACTTGTGAGTGTTTTACGCAGTCTTTCCAAACAATCTCTGAACTCGCGGTACACAAGTGTTTGAAAGCCATTTAGTTCCCCATTTCTGCGTAGCAACACGAACACTTTTGTTCTGACGACAAGGTACATTTGCGTTCAGTCCTCCACATTACCCTCTCGACTGGTATGAAACCAGGGAGCTGCAAAAAAATCAAAGTGTACTACGTCTCTACTTTCATCGGAACACGTGTTACATTACCATGTGACTAGATTCTGTTCCTGATTCGCCAGAAATAACAATTAGAACATTCGAGGGTAACTTACTTACTTAAATGGCCGACGTCCTAAGACATGGCCTCCACAGCATAATTCCACCAACTTTATCGGTCCATGACTGCCCGCCTTCAATCCGGCGGGTACTCCGTACTTGCTAGATCATGCTCCAACTGGTCTAACCATCTTGCTCTTTGTGTTCCTCTTCATCTCGTACCAACCGGATTCGAGGTGAGAACCAATTTTGCAAGGTAATTGTCCGTTGTTCTCGCCACGTGCCCTGCTTAACGAATCTGTCCAGAATTGGCCACTTTCTGGATGCTGGGTTCACCGTAGAGTTGCGCGAACTTATGGTTCATTCTACGTCTCCACACTCCGTTCTCCTGTACACCGCCAAAGATGGTTCTTAGCACCCGTCGTTCGAAAACTCCGAGCAGGTCCTCTTCAAGCATTATCCACGTCTCATGCTCGTAGAGAACAACCGGTCTAATAACCCAGTGCGTCTTGAACTGTCCTACAGATCAGACGTTTTTTCGGTTGCTTGTGGACTGGTCTTTGACTGCCTATAGCTTCAAAGTTTGTGTTTTGTCAGTGTGCCTTTTAAAGACTACCTGAAAGTTATTTCCCATCAGTCGTTCTCAAAACTACCTACTTTTGAATTTAACATTTGTTTTAACTTTTTTCGTATCACCTGAAATGGCTGGACGGAAAAAGAAACCTCGCATCGCTGCGGGGAGGAAAAGAGAGGCATCTCTTTCTGACACTTCGAGTGTCTGTATTTTGATATTTTGCCTGAGCAAGAAGCTGGTCAAATGGAAGTTATGAGTAATGAAACTATACAAAATGGCAATTCTTTAAAAAAGGAAAAAGTTCCCCCTATTGTGGTAACTATTTCTTCTGAATATTTTCAAAAAGTAACTTTCAACATTTGTTTCTGACGTTAAAGTTACCTATCAAATTGGTCGTAGAGGCGAATGCCGCTTATTAGCCGACTCTATAAAGGGTCGTAATCGTAGTATCATATTCAGTATTTAACTGAAAAGATGTATAATTTTTTTACATATGACACTAAGAGCGCCAAGCCGTTCAAGGTCGTATTGAAAGGTCTCACCAACGATCAAACCGTTGATGAGATCAAACTTACTTTAACAGAATTACTTGGCATAGCCCCTACCCAAGTAATTCTAATGAAACAAAAATCACGAGACGAAAACAGTCAGAGAACTGGAATTTCCCTTGTTAATTATTTAATTCATTTTAACCGCAATGAGGTTAACAACTTAAATTTTTTTGAAAAAGCACATGCTTTGTATAATGTGCGTGTAAGGTGGGAAATTTATAGGAAGTATGGCGGAGGTGAAAAGCATATCACCCAATGCCGTAGTTGACAAATTCTGTAACATGGACCAAAAATGTCTTAATTGTGAAGACTCTTCTCACAAAAAGGACACATGTCCTGTGAAAGAGAGTAAAAATTTTCGCTGTGCGAATTGTAACGGCAACCATATGTCAAATTTTTATCAATGCCCAGTCCGTTTAGCAATTGTTAAGGCAAGGCAAGGTAAACAAAATTCAATTTCTCAATTGAAACCAACTTCAAAACTTATGCACAGGTTACAGGTAGTTCGAACATTATACCGCCTAGTGTTGGTAGTTCGAAAATTACCGTTAATATGGGTAAGCAAAACACGCTAGAAAATAATTGTACACCTATTACTCCTGTTAATATTGCTGCCGAAAATATTTTTTCTAATGTCAACTGCCTGGGGCCTATTACGGCAGGAAAATTTTCTTTTTTGCAACAGGCAATTTTCGATCTTATGAACGCCATGTTGCAGGCAAAATCAATGTTTGAAGCCATTCAAATAGGCACAAATTTTACTATTAAAATTGTTTCTAATTTAAAATTTAGCAATGATTTTAAATAAAACAATTAAAATATTAAATTGGAATGCTCGCTTTTTGAAGGCCAATGAGAATGAGCTTTTTAATTTTTTAACAGTAAATAATGTGCATATTGCAATTATTACTGAAACATTTTTGAAACCTAACATAAAATTAAAATATGATCCCAATTACGTGGTTCATAGATATGATAGGATTCAGGGTTCCGGCGGTGGAGTTGCAATTGTTATTCATCGCCGAATCAAACATCGTGCTCTTCCCCATCTTGAGACGAAAGTTATTGAAACTTTGGGAATTGAAGTTCAAACTGAACTTGGGATTTTATTTATTGCCGCAGCATATCTACCATTTCAATGCATACGCGAGCTCAAAAATTATTTTAAAGGTTGTAAGCATTGCTAGCTTTAGCAATGAAGGTGGTAGGGGTCTGAGAGTTATGAATCGCTGCCATTGGAAAAGCAAAGCAAGATCTACAGGAAGGGTTTGTCGTGAGTTGCTGTCACACCCCCACGCACCTGCACAGATAGGCCAGAGTTAGTCCACCGCACCCTAAAGCACGCAGCCCACCACCCATCGGTTTTCCAGACACCAGCACCCAATATAGAGCAGGCGAAAATATAAATGACAGATGGGAAAAAGCGCGGCTACGATTATTGGCGCGAAAATTTAGACGAGGCCAACGTCTTAGGGCAAGGAGGAATGACCTGCTGTAGCCACTACACTTACTCAGTAACCAGATTCCGAACTGAACGGTCACGACCTGCGGAAAATTAGAAACCAAGAAGACAAGCGACTCTAAGGAGACAGTAAAAAGTGTGTGGCTATAGTGAACAGCAGGTAAGGCACTCTCCTTGTCCCGTAACAATTGCCTCGTCACCAGTTAGCCAATCAGCCTAAAAAAGCAACGCTTATTTCCCAGAACCCCGCTGTTTTGGATTAAACACGAGTACGCCGAGAATCCCATTGGACCCTTCGCCGGTGACTGAGGACGCCGATTAGGAGCCATTTTGGCGGCAAAGGCCGCAAGTCGACGCCGGACAGAACGTGGGTGTGCAGGAACCAGGTGCAACGAGAAGGTGGACTGTGCGCTGACGGTGAAACGGGGCCCCGGAGAAGAACAAAAGTGAATAAGGTTAGCTAGAGATAAGAAAGTGGGTGACGAATGCTAGTAATAAAAGTTGTGTACATAGAGACTCAGACAAGCATTTTCCTGGAACCGCGAAATTTCCTTAGTAAGCCGACCCTGAGGCTGTTGTTCAGGGAGTCCCTACAGTGCTCGCTGCTGAGGCTGGGAAAATACTCACAAGGTGATTTACAAAAACTCACCAGAAATCGTTCGAAATTTTTTATAATCGGCGATTTTAACGCTAAACATCGTTCATGGAATAATTCTCAAAGTAATTCCAATGGCAAAATTTTATTCAATGATTATTCTTCAGGATACTATTCTATTTTGTCTCCAAATAGTCCTATATACTTTTCTTCTGTAAGAAACCCTTCAACAATTGATTTGGTGCTAACAGATCAAAGTCATGTATGTAGTGATTTGATCACACATGCTGACTTTGATTCTGACCATCTTCCAATAACTTTTTCTTTATCACATGAATCAGTTTTAAACCCTATGAGCTCTGTTTTTAATTATAACAAGGCTAATTGGGAAAGATACAAAACTCATATTGAGAGAAATTCCAATAATGGGCTTGATTTGCAAAACGAAGTGAATATTGATTCCGCTTTGGAAGCATTAAAATGTGCTATTGTTTGTTTTAAATAGTTTATTTGACACGGCACGATACAATTAAATGTGCTATTGTTGATGCCAGGAATTATTCTGTTCCAAAGGCTCAAGTGAAATTTGATTCACCAATAATTGACGAAAATCTTCAACTTCTAATTCTTTTGAAAAATGTCCGCAGACGTCAATATCAACGTTCTCGTGACCCTGTTTTTAAAACTATTTATAAAGATTTACAGAAAGAGATTAAACATAGATTTACTCTTCTGAGAAATCAAAATTTTGAGATTAAAGTTGAAAAATTGAAACCATATTCAAAACCTTTTTGGAATCTGCCGAAGATTCTTAAGAAACCTTCAAAGCCTATTCCAGTTTTAAAAGATGGTGAACGTTTTCTTGTATCCAATGAACAAAAGGCTCAAAGACTTGCTCAGCAGTTTGAGAGTGTTCATAACTCAAATTTGAATTTTGTGAGTCCAATTGAAAATGAAGTCACACGTCAATTTGATTTAATTTCTTCCCAGAATTTTTTACCTGCAGAAATAATTGAAACTAATCTCATTCAAATTAAATCAATTATTAAAAATTTTAAAAATATGAAAGCACCTGGTGACGATGGAATCTTCAATATACTAATCAAACATCTCCCTGAGAGCACAATGGAATTTTTAGTGAAAATTTTCAATTGCTGCTTCAAAATTGCATATTTTCCCAAATTATGGAAAAATGCAAAAATTACTCCCATTTTAAAACCGGATAAGAACCCAGCTGAAGTTTCAAGTTATCTACCAATCAGTTTGCTTTCTTCAATAAGTAAACTGTTTGAGAGAATTATTCTTAACAGAATGATGTCACACATCAACGAAAATTCAATTTTTGCAAATGAACAGTTTGGATTCCGCCATGGGCATTCCACAACTCATCAATTGCTCAGAGTTACTAATATGATACGAGCTAACAAATCTGAAGGTTATTCCACTGGAGCTGCTCTTTTAGACATAGAAAAAGCATTCGACAGTGTTTGGCATAAAGGTTTGATTGCGAAATTGCAAACTTTTAATTTTCCAATTTTCCTAATCAAAATTTTAAAAAATTATCTTACTGATCGAACTCTGCAGGTTGTCTATCAGAATTCAAAATCTGATAGATTTCCTGTCAGAGCAGGTGTACCTCAAGGTTCAGTCTTGGGTCCAGTCCTGTACAACATATTCACTTCAGATCTTCCTGATTTGCCTCCAGGATGCACAAAGTCATTGTTCTGCGATGACACAAGCATTTCCGTAAAAAGAAAAAGTCTTCGTGTCATATGCAGTCGATTGCAGAAAAGTTGCAAAAGTGGAAAATGTCTCCCAATGCTTCTAAAACTCAAATGATAATTTTTCCGCATAAGCCTAGGGCTTCTTTCCTCAAGCCAAACAATAATCACGTTGTCAAGATGAATGGGGTTATTTTAAGTTGGTCTGACAAGGTTAAGTACTAGGGACTAATTTATGATAAAAAACTTATTTTCAAAGAGCACATTGAGAGTATACAGGCCAAGTGCATCAAATATACGAGATTTTTATATCCTCTCATTAACAAGAATTCTAAACTTTGTTTAAAGAACAAACTTTTGATTTACAAACAAATTTTTAGACCAGCAATGCTTTATGCAGTACCGATTTGGTCAAGTTGCTGTTCAACAAGGAAGAAAACGCTCCAAAGGACTCAGAATAAAATTCTGAAAATGATTTTGAAGCGTCCTCCTTGGTTTGGTATAAATAACTAATAAAACTAATAAAACTATTAACAATTTTCGACAAAAATCGTTGCAATCCTCAATTGCTACAATAAGCTCTCTTCATAGCCAATAAGTTAGCAATTAAGTTAGTTGTAAGTTTACTTCCCCTTTTCTGACAAGTAGGTTTAAATCCCTACGAATGATATGTCCTAATTGCGAAAGCAAACAAATCCTAACAATTAAAATTACAAATTTCTAACAGTGTTGAGGAGTCACCATTTGTGATTGGACACACATACTCATTATTTACTTATATTTATCATAAATACTTAAGCTACTAGCAAATCCCCCCCCTTTGAAAAAAAAAACCGGTCTAATAAGTGTTTTGTACCAGGTGCACTTTGCGCGGGAACTAAGACGTTTCGACCGTAATTTTTTGTGGAGCCTATAGTAGGCACGACTCCCGCTGATGATTCGCCTCCAAATCTCACGGCTGGTATAGTTGTTCTCAGTTACCATTGAGCCAAGGTACACGAACTCGTCAACTACCTCAAACTCATCACCGTCGATTATCACAACACCACCTAGGCGTGCCCTGTCGCCCTTAGCACCACCCGCTAGCATGTACTTCGTTTTAGACGAATTCATTTTCAGTCCAATCTTCTCTACTTCACATTTTAGTCTAGTGTACTGATTCGCCACCGCCTCAAATGTTCTGCCGACAGTGTTCACGTCATCCGCAAAGCAGATTAATTGACCGGATTGAACTAAATTCGTGCCCGCGTGTCTATTCCCGCTTGTCTCACAACAAATTCTAGCGCAATATTGAACAGCAGGCAGAAAAGAGCATCACCTTGGGGAAGTCCCATGCGGGATCCGAATGGGTCGGATAGACCACCCGAAATCCTTACACAACACTGCACATTAGGCTGTCCCAAAAAAAAAATCGATGTTGAAAAAGTCAAGGTGCTCAACCCTAAATTGAAAGATAATGTTATTTATAGCATTTTTGTATAACATTTTGACTTTCTAAAAGGTCGTTTTCAGGTTGCCCAAACGTGATTTATGAAAAAATGACTTTTTCAAGCTACAAAACCACTCTTTTGCACTTTTTTCAAATCTGTTCGATTCCGAAATTTTTCCATATATTTTTTTATTTTTGTGGGATTGTTTTTGAATATTTTTCATGGTTTGGTTCAGCATCGCATTCAATTATTTGACTCACAGAGTCCATTAAAAATCACGAAAACGTGAATTTTTCTCATAATTTTTAGATAGAACCCTTCAAAACACATACTAATAACTTTTATGATCAACAACTGAAATTTTTACTGCAAAGCGGAACTCAAGACGAAAATTTACTTGAAAAAAGATCCTCGATATCTTATAGGGGGGCTGAGATATCGGCGTTTTCGCATGTGATGTAAAACTATGCATTTTGTCAAAAAAAAATCACTAAAGCTCAATATCTCCATTGCACAGTGTTTTATTTTGCCGTTTGTGCGTATAATTTCCTAAATAGTGATTCAAATGTTTATTATAGCCATGAGGTATGTTCGGAGAAGTTTCAGGATATTCAAAAATGCATCTTGTAATGCAGAATGATGGGTGATCAATCCACCAAACAGTGAGATAAAAAATTTACTTTTTAATCAGAATGAGATAGACGCAAGGTGTCTTGGACAAAGTTTTAGGTTATCTTAAAACAAGAAACTTTACCAAAGACATCATGTTTCTCTCTCTTACATATTACGAGCAACATTGAGTTTTTTATTAGAAGACACGAAAAATCATAATTTTCGTTTTAACTTTTTTCGCAGATTTTTCCGAATTTTTAAACCATATACTAAGTTATCAGCCATCCAAAGATACATTTGTTTTCTGAACATTGTTATTTTTATCTCCCAAAATAAAACAGTTATTTAACATATTTGTTAAAATGCATAGTTTTCCATCACATAGAAAAATGCCAATATCTCAACTCCTCGATAAGATATCAAGTTTTTTTTTCATGTAAATTTTCGTGGTAAATCCCGCTTTGTAATGAAAATTTCTGTTCTTGCTCAAAGTTTTTTTTTAATT
Source organism: Wyeomyia smithii (assembly GCF_029784165.1). Taxonomy (NCBI): domain Eukaryota; kingdom Metazoa; phylum Arthropoda; class Insecta; order Diptera; family Culicidae; genus Wyeomyia; species Wyeomyia smithii. Next base: position 182,466,693 of record NC_073696.1, on the reverse strand, counting down.
TTGTTTTGAAGAGTTTTATCTGAAAATTATTAAAAAAATTAATTTTTTGTGATGTTTAATGGGCTCTGGGAGACAAAAAACTGAATACAATGCTGAACCAAACCAGGCCAAATATACAAAAACAACCCCACAAAAATAAAAAAATGTACGAAAAAATGCAGGAATCGAACAAAATTCAAAAAAGTGGGTTGGTAGTTCAAAAAAGTCATTTTTTCTTAAATCACGTTTGGGCAACCTGAAAACGACCTTTTAGAAAGTCGAAATGTTCTTCAAAAATGTTATAAATAACATTATCTTCCAATTTAGGATTGAGCACCTTGACTTTTTCAGCATCGATTTTCTTTGCGACACCCTACTGCACATTCTCTATCGTAGCCTTTATCAGTCTGGTAAGCTTCCCGAGGAAGCCGTTTTCGTCGAGAATTCTCCATAGCTCTGCACGATTAATCGTGTCATAAGCGGCTTTGAAGTCGATGAAGAGATTATGCGTAGGGACTCTGTATTCGCGGCATTTTTGGAGAATCCGCCGCAGAGTGAAGATCTGGTCCGTTGTGGACCGGCCCTCCATGGAGCCGGCTTGGTAACTTCCCACGAATCTATTGCTTAGAGGTGACAGCCGCTGGAAAACTATTTGGGATATCACTTTGTAGGCGCGATAGTGATCGCTCGGTAGTTTTCACAATCTAGCTTGTCGCCTGTCTTGTAGATGGGGTAAATAACCTCATCCTTCCACTCTTCCGGTAGGCATTCCGTTTCCCAATTCTTAGCAATCAGTCGATGCAGACAACTAGCGAACTTGCCTGTGTGACGTCACACCCTGCGAAGAACCCAATGCTCCGTCACGAGCCTTATAATTAAAGTTTAATTTTGTTCCCAGGAGGGCATAGCCTTCTGCTATGCTTTAGTCAGGCGAAACATTTGGTTCCCTTGACAGAGGACCGCGAACGGCTCTGTCAACACTCTATGTATGAACAGATTATGCCATAGGTGACAAAGAACTTCGCGCAGCCTTCTGCTGTCCCACAGGCAAACAAACTCGACCAAAATAAACAAGTTTTGTGTTGTGAACAAAACGCCGCCTGTACTGTAGCAGTACTAGATTAGGTTAAGAGATTAGTAAGGTAAACAGAGAGTGGAGAAAAGTCTCTCTCTCTCTGAGTTACCGGTAGGGTATATTTAAGTAGTGATGTACGAAAATAAAGTCAGTTAGTCCACGTTAATCTTGTGGTTTGATTCCGCGCCAAATGCGCGTACAGGGATACTTAGTAGAAGAATTCCCTGGTAGGTTATACCCTACAGTCTGGTGACAGCTTAAGAAAACAAACGCCAGTTCTGACTGAGTGGATATAAAGACCGAGTGGACTTAAAATTCAATTAGAAAATCGTGAGGGTAGCAGTAAATTAAGTGAAAGCGCAACTATTTTGTCGCTGAAGTGCTGCGCATTGCGCGTTTTGTATTTTCATCATCCAGAACTGAACTAGAAAATCGTGAGGATAGGAGTACACGCATTTGGTGACAAGCGGTCGTCCCACGCCGGAAACTGATTTTAATAAGTATCAAGTGAGCATTTTCTGTGTTTTGAACGGTTTGTTGAATGCGCATACGGTTATCGGTTCTGTCGGTTTGATAAAACGGTGAACAATTACAGTGTTTTTGCAAGTAATTAATTCTTACTCCATCTTTCAATAAGTGTTAAAAAAACGGAAAAAACTAAAAGTGCCCTATTGTGTTTTTTTATGTCTTAAGTGAAGAAGACCAAAAAAAAGAGACCAAATCTCGCAATTAGCCAGTTAATGATAACGGCCGGGAAAAAAAAGAAACAAATGCAGTAAGTGACTTATTAACACCTCTACGGCCTCTACATATTGGAACAGCCAGACATATTGGAATAGCCAGACAACTGTGAATTATCGTATTAATAAGGTGCCGAAGTTACGGAGTGGAAATTGAAGTAGAGATGTCAACGACGATGACCGGCTCTGTTCCAACGATACTCGGATTAATTGTAACAATACGCACGGCGGTTCACGCGGTTGACATGGAGGCTGAAGTGAGTAGGTTACCAGACACCATGGTAGTGAAAGGAATGTACAGGCTCGAGATAGCGATTTCGCTGAGCAGCATCGAGGCGGAAAACGAGTTCATTAAAGATGCTGCGGACAGATTCCGGGCGACATGTGGAGAGCTGGGATCACTAATCAGCTCTATCCACTGTACCCAGGCAAATCAGAACCTGGATAGGCGGTTAGAGGAAATTACAAGTAAGAATAGTTTTATCCTAGGTTTTTTTGACAAAAACAGAGTAGGGCGGAGCGTATGGTCCGCGTTAGGAGCCATGGATTCCTCAGACAGATCGAGACTGGACTACGACTTAGATAGACTCAGGTCGAATGAGAAAGACTTGAAGCAAACGATAGGGCACCAGACAGACGGGATGGGGGCAACGTACGAATTTGTAAACACGTCCGTTTTTAACATGGACACGAACATGCTGACGATGCATAAAGAATTTGAAGAAATGAAGACTAGAATGGTGAAAAACGCGAATTTCACCAACCACTTCCGTAGGATGGTGGTGTTGGAGGCGACACTGTTAGAAATGGGGTTCTGGCTGGACAATCTAGGTCAAAGCCTGGAGCGGAAACTAGACGGAATCATAGCTGCATTGACTCACCGCACTTCCGGCGGAGAAATTCTGAAGAAATTATTTTCCCCCGGCGCGCTGCTAGGCAAGCTAAGCGCACTGGAGGAACCGTTGAGAGGGGTCTCGTTTCCGCATGATCAACACGGTCGAATAGTCATGGAATCTTTTAACGGAGCGGGACTCGTGCGCAGGCTCATAGGCGCCAAAATGATTAAATTGGAGATAGCCCTCCCGCTGGTAGGGACGGATGAATACACGACGCGCAGAGTAGCGATCCTGCCGCGTCTAGTAAATACGACGATCTTAGTATCGCATATTGAAAAGGACATCGTAATGTCCAGAGATGATGATCCATGGGGGTTTTTAATATCCAGTGCTCAGTACGCAGCTTGTACGACCTTCATGGATGGTGCAATATGCGACATTAGGGAGCCAAAAATAAATTTACACAAACACCAGGGGTGTGCGGTTGGGATAATTTTTGAAAATACAGCAACTCGGTGCGAAACAAGGGCGCTGCAAACGGACCACACGATGTGGCTGAGTACCGGTGCAAGGAACGTTTGGAGATACTTAGCGCCGGCGGAGATCAATATCACGATTGAAATCGAGGGTAATGTCACGCAGGAGACATTACACGGCTCTGGGGTGGTCAGTCTCACACCACACATGGTGGTCTCCAGCGAAGTAGTCAGACTTGAATATTACGACTCCAGCCTCGAGAGTGAGGCAAATGTCACATTGTTGCCCGACAATGTGACGGAGCTGGTAAACGAAAGGGAAGGGAAGCGAGAGTGTCTACACATATGTGGACCTGAAGAAACTGTTTGACTTGGGAGTCGATGTGCAAGATGTTAAATCGGACGTCCCGAGTTTATCGAATTTAGTGTATGTCCCACTGGTAAATCCGTGGACGAGCATACCAGTCGTGTCAGGTATTGCGGCAGCTTTTGTACTCGCCGTGTACCTTTGCAAAGGCAGGGTGGCGTGTTGCGCACGCAGTACCATAATTAAGATTGCACTGCAAAAACAGGTAGAATTATGGGATACGGACCGGGCGCCACGCCGTAGAAGACTAAGCAAGCGGGATATAATCAGATTGGACAATCTCGTGTTAAGGGAAGAGGTGCCGAGGGAGTTGACCGGACCGGTAGCACAAGGTGACAGCACCGACGTGAAAACAGACATGAAGACAACAGACCACACTTATGAGGTAGCATGGGAGAATGAGAGGGTTGGATATGACAAGGGACGAACGAAGCTACACTGGGGTGCAGCGGCGGAAGCGCAGGTCGCTAGTGTTGAGCAAACGCGAATCGGAGGCACGACCAAAGGCCCCGCGCGAGGAATTAAACAGTCCCACAGGGTGACGTAAGAGAAAAAAAAACGTTGGGAACGGGGATCGAGAAAAAATTAACAGCGACAAGGACAATATTCTTAGAAATAGAGGGAGAGTTTTTTTGGAAAAGAGGCTGAACCAACCAAACGAAGGGGAAGACTATCGCGCTCCTGATTCTGACTACACTATTAGTGAATAAGATTTTGGGTGAACGTAAACAACGGGGATAGCTTACCCGGAACGATTAAGATGACTGCAGATGAATGAAACAAGACACGGGAGTAGCTAGCCCAGAATGAGTGAGAGTGTGAGATTGTTTTTCTTCCCTATTTTCTTTCCTAACCTTCTTATCTTTCAGGAATCACTAGCAACAGGTAGACGCACTTTCGAAGGGCAGGGGGAGAGATAGATGCAGACAACTGCATTTTCGGCGAAGTGTAAGTAGAACGTAAGTATGACGGTATAAAAAAAAGACACAAAAAAAAGAAAAAAAAAATTTACCGAAAAACAAGGGAGTCGAGCGAGAAAGATAGAGTTGCAGATGCCTTCGTTCGTGAAAAAGGCATACGACAATGTTTAACAAAGAATACGTTTTAATTGAAAAAAAGAGGTCAGTCGAAAATTAAAAATTGAGTCGATAATTGGGAAAAAGAGGTCAGTCGAAAATTGAAATTGAGTCGATAATTGAAAACGAAGAGAGTCGATATGAGACTTTTATTATCACAAAAAAGGGGGGTTATTTATGTTATATACGGGAAAAAGTTATGAGGAAAAGGAAAGAAGATATATAAAAGTAAAACATGTAGTCATGAGAAGAAAAAATATATTCAGTTTCCGAAAGCCAAGTTACACGAGATTGTGACATAAAAGTGTAAGTAATAGGAAGAATAAACAGAATATACACACCAAAAATATTGTACACATTCAGTAGGGGAAGACGGTAACCTCATTGTCAAAAACCTAGAAAAACACGGGCATAGATTGTAAGTAGAAGCGTAGAGCAAAAAAAATAAATAAAATGTAAGAGGCCTGTACGCGCGTGAAATTAATTTTAAACAGCAAGTGGAAAAAATTAACGAAAAAGAAAATTGATGAAAGAATGGCAAAAAATAAATGCACCACTTGCTAAGTAAGGCAGCTAGCATCTAAGAATTGACAACGAGACGAGTTCCCGATCATCGAAGACGACTGAGGTTAATACAACGGCTGCTGAGATGGGGCATACCATGATGCCCAGTACAGCGCGAAAAGGAAAGCAGACGGTTGCGTGGGGAGTTGAACGGCGGGTGTCTATGGTGTAAGATGGAGTGAACAATCCAACCAGCCGTAGCTACGATTTGGCAGACTTCGTACCTGTTCGCATCCTGAACAATAACAGCACACACAAGAGCGTTTCACTGTTGGGGCATTTTGTAAGCCTATCGCGTGACGATTACACGATCATTGTGTTGGAAAAGACGGCCTTCACTGAGGGGCAGCTGAAAAATCATAAGCGTCATCAAACGAGCACGGTGACGAAAGCTAATTCTGACGACGTCACGACGAACTTGTCGGAAAAACAGTGAAAGTGTGCAAAGTAGTGCAACTAGTGTTATAGCAGCCGTCGAAAGAAGTTTTTCCTCATCCACGTCCCAACTGAGGACGGAATTTGTTAATGATACTTACGGAAATTTTTTGTGCGTTGCTGATCCGGAAGTAAATCAAATCAAGGCGACAATAATATATCCCGCTACTGAGAGGCATATTGTGAAATTTTCCACCCAAAAAAGATATTTGGTGAAAAAAACTGCCCAAGATTATCAAACCGTGACATTGCCTCATATACAAAAGGAGCAGCTAAGCTTAGAGTGGCTTTACAATATACTAGAGCATCGGAAAGAGAAGGATCGCATAGTTTTCGAGGATCCGTCAGAGGAAATTGGCTTCATATTGTTGCCGGATTTAGAATGGGATGGTAAAACATTGGAACAACTTTATCTACTCGCTTTAGTGCGCCAGCGAGGTATCAAGTCATTGCGGGATCTAAACGCTACTCATTTACCATTGCTGAAAAATATTCAAACACGTGGCATTGAAGCAATTAAAACACGTTACGGAATTAACGCTGATCAACTACGAATCTACATTCACTATCAACCCACATTTTACCACCTACAAGTGCATTTCACATATCTGAAGCACGATCCACCGGGTATTTATTGCAAGAAAAGTCACCTTCTAACATCGGTTATTGGGAATGTCGAACTGCTACCAGACCATTACCAGAAAGTGACACTCTCTTGCGTTTTAAGTGAAACTGATAAATTGAACGTCAAATTTGAGGCAGCAAAGAGCGAACTGAATGAACCAGATGACACCACAACCAACCGATGAGAACCTCTACTGCCAGACGCACCCTCCCGTTTCAAACCCCCTACAACCCGGCGCTTGAACACGACAACTGAACAGCAGATATCTTCACGACGCAGCGCATCAGGCGAGCAAGCAATTGTTAATTTTAAATAAGGAAAATGTCATGTATGATAATGTAAACTCAAAACGGTGCTACAGTTTTGAATAACAGAATTTCATTTGCCAGAGAAAAAAAAACATATTATAAAAAACAACGGTGTAGTTAGTTGTATAAAAACACGAGAATAATTGTAATAAAAAAGAAAAAAACACACCTATCGGCCGTCAGGACGGACCGTGTAACCATTGTCTCTTCTAGATAATGGCCCACTAGGCGGAGTGGCAGATGTGACGGCACACCCTGCGAAGAACCCAATGCTCCGTCACGAGCCTTATAATTAAAGTTTAATTTTGTTCCCAGGAGGGCATAGCCTTCTGCTGTGCTTTAGTCAGGCGAAACATTTGGTTCCCTTGACAGAGGACCGCAAACGGCTCTGTCAACACTCTATGTATCAACAGATTATGCCATAGGTGACAAAGAACTTCGCGCAGCCTTCTGCTGTGCCACAGGCAAACAAACTCAACCAAAATAAACAAGTTTTGTGTTGTGAACAAAACACCGCCTGTACTTTAGCAGTACTAGATTAGGTTAAGAGATTAGTAAGGTAAACAGAGAGTGGAGAAAAGTCTCTCTCTCTCTCTGAGTTACCGGTAGGGTATATTTAAGTAGTGATGTACGAAAATAAAGTCAGTTAGTCCACGTTAATCTTGTGGTTTGATTCCGCGCCAAATGCGCGTACAGGGATACTTAGTAGAAGAATTCCCTGGTAGGTTATACCCTACACCTGAACCCAACTTGAGAAGCTCCGCTCCGATACCGTCCTTTCTAGCTGCCTTGTTGTTCTTAAGCCGTTGGATAGCATCATTAACTTCGCTTATCGATGGGGGTGGCACATCTTTGTTGCTTGCTGCACCGACAGAGTCTCCTGCGTCGCTGTTCTGGTCTCCTGCCTGTACACCATTCAGATGTTCATCGAAGTGCTGTCTCCACCTTTCGATCACCTCACGATCGTCCGTCAAGATATTTCCCTCCTTATCCCTGCACGTTTCGGCTCGCGGAACAAAGCCTTTGCGGGATACGTTGAATCTCTGATAAAACTTTGATAATCGTTTCATCAAAACGATACAACTGTTGTAGTTCCTTGCACTTCTCCTCCTCCTGGCGGCGCTTTTTTCCTGGAAGAGTTGGGTTTGCTGTCTCCGTTTCTGTTTATAGCGCTCCACGTTCTGACGGCTGGCTCTCCGCAGCATTACTGCCCGCACTGCGTATTTTTCATCCAATATCTGCCGACATTTCTCATCAAACCATTCGTTACGTCGACTAGGTACTTCGCGACCTAGGACGTTCTCCGCTACACTGCTGCAACTTCGAGAGAAATCGCGTAGTTTTCAACGACTTCGGATTGCTTCAGCCGCGCGAGTTTATACCTTGGCGGGCAACGGTAACGTATGTTGTTCCGTATATATCACTAGATAGTGTTCCGAGTCGATGTTAGCAACCCGATGTGTTTTAATGTCGATAATGTCTGAAAAGTGCCGACCATCTATCAAAACGTGGTCGATTTGAGTTTCTGTTTGGTTAGGTGATCTCCAGGTGTACCGATGTTGGAGGCTATGCTGGTAGAGAGTGCTACGTATGGCCATGTTCTTGGAGGCGGCGAATGTTTTAATTTTAATTTTTAATTTTAACTTTATTCAATAATTTATCTGACAATATGTAGTCTTAATAAATAAAAAATAGTTTCAAGTTTACAAAATTTTCGAATTTTTCAACTTATTCACAAACTTGCGGGATGGCTCGCCAAACTCAAACAAATCTTCTACGCTTGAGAAGGTCCTGATTGCAGCGGTTATAGGCTCGTTAAATCCAAACGACGTCCGATGGAATGCGGTTTGTAGTAGGCCAGTTGAACGTAAGGAACGTTGAGAAGCACGGAAGTTTAGCTGGAACAAGAGCGTTGGCGAATCTATTTCGCCATTCAATAATTTAGCAACAGATGCAGCTTGCTGGATTTTGCGACGACGTTCGTGCGTGTCGAGGCCAAGTAATCGACAGCGGTCAGGATACGGAGGGAAGGTCACGTAATGCCAGTCGGACAAATCTCTTCTGAACACGTTCGATCCGTAGACACCAAGTTAACTGATGAGGGTATCAGATCGAGCTACAATTTTCAAGAAGTGGTCGTACTAGAGAGCAGTATAAGGCTTTGAAGCAGTGAGAGTCTTTGAAGTCATTTTTGCAATGAATCCCAGCTGTCGACTCGCTTTTGAAATTAAGCTTGCATGATGTAGGTGGAAAGTGAGCTTAGCGTCGAGCAGAATACCAAGGTCGCAAACACGGTCAACTCTTCTCAGCTCAAGTCCATCAATGCGGTATTCTAATATGATCGGATTTGAAATGCGGTGGAATGTCATTACCTCACATTTTCCAATACTAATTATCAGCCAGTTCTTATGGCACCACTCGACGAATATATTCAGCAAATGTTGCAAACGACGACAATCGTCGATTGTACGAACTACCAGATATAGCTTTAGATCATACGCATATACCAACCTACAACCAACACCTAACCGTAGCATTACACCATTGAAGAATATAGCGAAAAGCAAAGGCCCCATATTGCTACCTTGCGGAACTCCCGATTTATTAGTGAATTGCGACGAGACACAAGAACGAAGTTTCACACGCAGTATCCTTCCACATAAAAACGAACCTAACCATTCCACAAGTGGACGCGAAGCTCCAAGCCGTGACATTTTACGCAAAAGTATGTTATGATCAATACGATCGAAAGCTGCCTTCAAATCAGTGTAGATGGCATCAACTTGCGCTTTTTGTTCGATATGTGAAATGCACATCGAAGTAAATTCCAGTAAGTTAATATGAACTGAGCGGTTCGGCATAAAACCATGTTGCGCGGTAGAGATGTAATTCTTAGTGGAATGGAGCATTACGTTACTAACAATAATCTCGAACAACTTAGAACCAGCCGAGAGACTAGTTATGCCTCGATAATTTCTGACATTTTGACGATCACCAGATTTTAGAACTGGGAACATAAAAGATTGTTTCCATATCTCGGGGAATTTCCGTTGCTCGAACGACTTGTTGAAAATGCAGCGAAGTTGGTTTACTAGCGCATTAGCACAGCGGCTTATAACTATGGCGGGGATGCCATCGGGCCCCGGAGTATAAGATCGCTTAAGTTTCTTTGCGTCATCCATTATCAAATCAGTGGTAATTTCAAATGTTGTCAAATCAATCAAATCGGCCGGAACATCTGGTGGTATATACACACCGCACAGCAGCAGTTTAGCTCCCCTAACGGTAGCGCTGACGCAAACTTGCTCCAAACTCTCGCCGCTCACAGTTTCGATGAATGAGCTAGGATGACACTGAGCCACAGCGATCAAAACACCACCAAAGCTGGATTTGTTGCTATTGCGTACAGAGCGATCACAGCGAAACACATTAAAAGTTGTCCCAAACAGCTGCAGTGAGTTGACACGAACATCTAACCCTGTCTCTGTCGGTGTTATGATGTCAAAGTTGCACTCACGGGTCGTCAGAAAAAGTTCGTCAATTTTAGTTCTTAATCCCCGTGTATTTTGGTAGTACAGCCAAACAGTATTACCACTGTCGTTGTCGGTACACTGCAACACAGGATCAATTAGCGCAGGAGAAATGAAATTATGACACAAATACTCGCCTTTGCCCTCGGGCTCCCACCGTCCACGGAGAAAGCGATAAATTCAAATTATCGGCTCCTGCATCCACGGTTGTCTGTTTACGTTTTTTGACCGATCAGCAAATTCACGAAATAGTAAGCCAGTGGGCCAGGAAGAAGGATCCAGAGCTCGAGTTTTCAAACCAGGGTCCAAACCAACTTTATACGAAACGAATGATAAGCTAGTCACATCTTTGTCTTTCGGAACAAGACGAATGATTTCTGCGGTATCGGTCAGATCCAAGCAGTGAGAAACGATTTTTTATATATCATTGTTCGTTGTTAGCGGGTTCAGACCAGATAAGTATAGCCAGAATCTATTCGGGGCAACAGCAGGAAACAGTGATGGAACGGAAAGATCGCAAAAGTTTTTTTCTTTTGTTCGAGGATTGTTAACAATAAAGAAAGGTAATTTCGGGATGAATTAGGAATGTCGATAATATCAGAGGTCTTAAACAAATCATTTTGGTTTAACCCGTTGTGTTTTATGGAAGATAGACTATAAAAAATTCAGAAAAATGATTGATTATGTAGTACAAGATAAAATGTGTTAAGCTTCAACTTTTGGTAAACAATGGGGACTATATACTAGAATGTTCTGTTATATGCCTACGCCGAAATACAGACACACAAACAGTTGCATCATATCCGACAGTCAAGCAGCTTTAAAGCCTCTGAAGTCTGCAACATGCACATCAAAACTTGTTTGGGAGTGTTTCAATCAGTTCAAACACTGGGTTGCAACAAGTCTATCACGTTGAAATCTGGCGAGTTTGCAGACTTGGTAAAGCACGCACCCCACTAGGAGCGGAACGCAAATTGAGCTCTTGCTTGCTAGGTAACACGCACTCAAGCTAGCTGCTTCGGTCGCCGACTCGGCTCGTGAAGAAAAAGAGAATAGCACCAAATAGGTGATATCTCTTCGTTGGTGTTTTTATAAAGTTACATGGAGCGCGCGGTGTAGCCCCGATCCATTTTTGCTTGCTTTTTTGCTTTGTGGCATCTCCGCCTCCTTGTACTCTGATTCTCCTTGCTATGTAGGGGAGAACCGTACAAGACGCACCAGTTGGGTAAGATGGCCCATGCTATTAATTCCCCAAAATTCTTACACATGTGGCTTTTTATAACGAAATTCTTCGCTTTTCTCATAAAAACCAAGCTTCTCTACAGGTCTCATATAAAAAAGTATGCCATAATGACTAAAATACTTAAAAAACTGTGCAATTGGCTGTGGCTCTTTCCAACATGTAATTATTCATGAAATTTATTTAAGCTTTTATGATTAAGTGACTTGTAAATAATACAAAAAACTGTGGTTCCCCTAACCTTTACACTTTTGGAGTTTATAATACTATGAGTATTTTCAATTATTTCACTAAGTTTCGTCAACTTTTACCTTAAAACAATCAAAATTAAAATTGGGGCAGAATGCACTATGGAGAGCTTGCAGGAGATTGCTTGACAACTTAAAGCATGCTCCATTATTTTTGATTTTACTTTCGAGACTTCAAGCGCTTCTCACTTCGCGTGCTGATTTCTGCTAGTGGCACATTAGCCACCTCCTTTGGAGCATACTGACCTTTGTTGTGGTGCGTTTTGGTCACGGGCTTGTTTGGCGGCAATGGTAATTTTTACCAAAAAAGACATTGAAATCGAGTATTTTATAATAAACTTCGTCATAAACATACAATAAATAGATCCTACAATCATCCTACACGTTCAATGTCGCTTTGAAATGATTTGAAGCGCTGTAAATCGCGAAAATGCTTAACTGGTGCGTTTTGTACAATCCTCCCCTATATTACACGTTTAGCTAGCGCACAGTGAGCGCTGACGACGTTTGCGGGTGAATGGGTGACTATATATTTGTGTTGTTTTTAAAATTAAATGTCTTAAATTTAACGAAATGAAATTTAATGAAATTCAATGAAATCAGCGGTCAGCGACCTGGAACAGGCCAACGCTATTGCTCGCTCCGAGCTTCTCACACGCGAGTATCGCGTTTATATCCCGCACGAGACGTGGAGATCGACGGTGTCATAACCGATTCGAGTCTGTCGGTCGAGTGTATCTTGGCAAGCGGTTTTGGCTGCTTCAAAAATGCTTTGTGTCACGACGTAAAAGTAAAGATCATAGATTGCAAGCAATTGCGGTCTGTGTCTCTTGTCAACGGCACAAAAGTGTACACTCCGTCAGACTCGTTTCGTGTTACGTTTGCCGGATCTGCTCTCCCTAGCCACGTCTCGATCGATCGGGTTCGTCTGCCTGTGCGATTGTATGTACCCCGTGTTATGAATTGCACCAAATGCAAGCAGCTAGGCCACACAGCCGCCTACTGCTGCAATAAGGCACGATGTAGCAAGTGTGGAGAAACTCATGCGGACGATTCTTGCAGTGTGAATGCTGAAAAATGTATTCACTGCGGGGAAAATCAGCATGAGCTCTCCACATGCCCGGTGTACATGCAGCGCAGAGATAAAATCAAGCGGTCACTTAAGGAGCATTCAAAGCGATCTTACGCTGAGATGCTGAAGAAGACCGTGACCACTTCTACCATAACATCGAACCCCTTTGATCTGTTGTCCTCTGATGAAACCGATTCTGACGATTCACCAGCGGGAACAACTTATGCCAATCCTGGGGCGTCTAGAAAGAGGAAAAATATTTCTTCTCCTAAACTTCCCCGAAAAGGTCCTAAGATTTCCCAAAGTGAGATGAAAGTTACAAACAAACCAAACAGTGCTGCGGAAAAACCGAAGCAAACTCCTCCTGGGCTTGCAAATTTAAAGTCCCAGAAGGAGTTCCCAGCACTGCCAGGAGCATCTAAAACCCCAGTTGTTCCTTTTGCACTCCCAGTTGATGAAACAAACTCTGGATTAGTGAAATTTTCTGACATTGTGGACTGGATTTTTGAAACTTTCAATGTACCCGATCCAATAAAAAATTTTCTTACAGCATTCCTCCCAACAGTTAGATCATTTTTGAAGCAGTTGACTGCCTAATGGCCCCTCCCTGCAGCGATTGTATCCTTCGATGCCTAATTCATCTGCGTATACGAAGGATTCTATCTCTATCTTACAGTGGAATTGTAGAAGTATTTTACCAAAAATGGATTCATTTAAAGTTTTAATAAATAGAAACAAATGCGATGCATTTTTGCTTTGTGAAACTTGGCTTACTTCAAATATTGATCTCAACTTCCATGATTTTAATATTATTCGCCTTGAACGAGACACCCCATATGGAGGAGTACTTTTAGGGATTAAAAAGTGCTATTCTTTCTATCGTATTAACCTCCCCTCGATTCCAGGCATCGAAGTTGTCGCATGTCAAATGACAATACAAGGTAAAGAGCTTTGTATTGCCTCAATATATATATTCCTCCCAGAGCACAGGTTGGGCAACGGTTGCTCTCTGATTTAATAGAATTTCTTCCCTCGCCACGTTTGATTTTGGGAGACTTCAACTCTCATGGTGTGGCTTGGGGTTCCCCTACAATGATAACCGCTCCTCTTTAATCTATAACCTTTGCAATGACTTCGACATGACTATTTTGAACAACGGTGAAATGACACGTATCCCGAAACCTCCAGCGCGCCCAAGCGCTTTGGATCTATCCTTATGTTCGACGTCGCTACGGTTGGATTGCACATGGAAGGTAATCCTCGATCCTCACGGTAGCGACCATCTGCCTATTCTTATTTCAATTACTAACGGTTCAACTCGCATGCGACCAATTGACATTCCGTATGACCTCACACGGAATGTCGATTGGAAGTTATACGAGGAAATGATTTCAAAAGCGGTCGAGTCGATTCAACATCACCCACCACTTGAAGAATACAACCTCCTCGCGGGCTTAATCCTCGACGCCGCGTTGCAAGCCCAACTGAAGAAATATCCCGGCGTAGCGATCAAAGAGCGGCCTCCAACTGGTGGGACAAAGAGTGCTCCGATGTCTACACGCAAAGATCCGACGCGTTTTTGGCCTTCCAGAAGGGAGGTGTACCCGACGACTATATACGGTATTCGGAGCTTAATACCAAGCTTAAAGGCCTGGCTAAAGCAAAGAAAGGCGGATATTGGCGTCGGTTCATGAACGAGACGTCGAGGGAGACATCGATGAGCACTCTTTGGAACACAGCCCGAAGAATGCGGAATCGCGTAGCGGTCAACGAAAGCGAGGAGTCTTCAAGTCGGTGGATATTTGATTTTGCCAGGAAAGTATGTCCGGACTCTGTTCCTGCGCAAAACTTTGTTCGCGATACGTCTCCGGGTCACGACGCGATAGAATCACCTTTTACGATGGCAGAATTTTCAGTTGCCCTCCTGTCCTGTAACAATAACGCACCTGGGTTAGATAGAATCAAATTCAACTTGTTGAAGAATCTACCCGGCAATGCCAAGAGGCGCTTGTTGAACTTGTTCAATAAGTTTCTGGAGCAAAACATTGTACCGCAAGATTGGAGGCAAGTGAAGGTGATCGCCATCCAAAAACCAGGGAAACCAGCTTCTGATCACAACTCTTATAGGCCGATTGCAATGCTATCCTGTATCCGGAAATTGATGGAAAAAATGATACTCCGTCGTTTAGACCACTGGGTCGAATCAAATGGCCTACTATCAGATACTCAATTTGGCTTCCGCCGTGCCAAAGGGACGAATGATTGTCTTGCGCTGCTTTCAACAGATATTCAGCTGGCGTATGCTCGCAAAGAACAAATGGCGTCTGCGTTCTTGGACATTAAGGGGGCTTTTGATTCCGTTCCTATTGACATTCTTTCGGGTAAACTTCACCGACAAGGATTTTCTCCAATTTTGAACAATTTTTTGCACAATTTGCTGTCCGAAAAGCACATGCATTTTACGCACGGCGATTTGGCAACTTTACGCATTAGCTACATGGGTCTTCCCCAGGGCTCATGTTTAAGCCCCCTTCTTTACAACTTTTATGTAAATGACATCGACGAATGTCTGGCAAATTCATGCACGATAAGACAACTTGCAGACGACAGTGTAATCTCTGTTACTGGAGTCAGAGCTGCCGATTTGCAAGGACCATTGCAAGATACCTTGGACAATTTGTCTGCTTGGGCTTTACAGCTAGGTATCGAATTCTCTCCGGAGAAGACTGAGATAGTAGTTTTTTCTAGGAAGCATGAACCTGCTCAACTTCAAACACAATTAATGGGTAAAACGATTTCTCAGGTTTTGGTACACAAATATCTTGGTGTCTGGTTCGACTCTAAAGGCACCTGGGGTTGTCACGTGAGGTATCTGATAAAAAAATGTCAACAAAGAGTGAATTTTCTTCGTACAACAACCGGACAATGGTGGGGAGCCCACCCAGGAGACCTTATAAGGCTTTACCAAACAACGATACTGTCTGTTATTGAGTACGGGTGTTTCTGCTTCCGCTCCGCAGCAAACACACATTTGATCAAACTGGAGCGAATACAATATCGTTGTTTGCGTATCGCCTTGGGTTGCATGCAATCGACCCATACGATGAGTTTGGAGATCTTAGCGGGAGTATTTCCATTGAAAAACCGCTTCTGGAGCCTGTCTTCTCGTATTCTAATCAAATGTGAGGTCTTGAACCGTCCCGTGATTGAAAATTTTGAAAGGGTTATCGAACTTAATTCTCAAACCCGTTTTATTACATTGTATTTCAATCACATGTCCCATAATATTAACCCTTCTTCGAATATTCCAAATCGTGTCGACTTATCAAATACTTCTGATTCTACTGTGTTTTTCGATACATCCATGATAGAAGAAACTCGTGGAATCCCGGATCATTTACGCGTGCAGCAGATCCCCAAAAATTTTTCCAATAAATATCGAAACATCAACTGCGACAATATGTTCTACACTGACGGATCACTTCTTGATGGGTCCACTGGCTTCGGTATTTTCAATAACAATTTAACCGTCTCCCATAAGCTTGATAATCCTGCTTCTGTTTACGTCGCAGAAGTGGCTGCAATTCAGTACACCCTAGGGATTATCGAAAAAATGCCCACGGACCATTATTTCATCTTTACGGACAGTCTCAGTTCCATTGAGGCTCTCCGATCGATGAAAGATGTTAAGCACTCTCCGTATTTCCTGGTGAAAATACGGGAACATCTGAGTGCTCTATCCGAAAAATCGTATCAGATTACCTTAGCGTGGGTCCCTTCTCACTGCTCGATACCGGGCAATGAGAAAGCGGACTCTTTGGCTAAGGTGGGCGCAACAAACGGTGGAATTTATGAAAGACCAATTGCCTTTAATGAATTTTTCTCATTTGTACGTCAGAATACGATCATCAGTTGGCAAAATGCTTGGACCAGAGGGGAACTGGGAAGGTGGTTACATTCCATAATCCCCAAGGTGTCGACGAACCCGTGGTTCAAGGGGTTGGATGTAGGTCGGGATTTCATTTGCGTGATGTCCCGGCTTATGTCCAATCACTATAGATTTGACGCGCATCTCCGTCGTGTTGGGCTCGGGGAAAGTGGTATCTGTGCCTGTGGTGAAGGTTATCACGACATAGAGTACGTTGTTTGGTCATGCCCTGTACACCGTGACGACAGGTCTAAATTAATAGCTTCCCTGCAGGCCGAAGGTAGGCAGTCGGCTGTTCCTGTTCGTGATGTCTTGGCGAGCCGTGACCTATCCTACATGTCCCTTATATACGTTTTCCTGAAATCCATCCACGCCCTAGTTTAGTCCTACCCCCTTCCGCCTGCATCCAGCCTAACGACAAGAACACGTTAAGACCCCGGATCCGGAAACAGCAATCAGACCCGCACGATACTCTCAAGGCCCGAGGGAGACGACCCAATATGCCAGTCCGTAATATCCTGGCCCCCAGCAGCGGAACATGTGCTTACCTATGGCAATAAAAACCATCATACAGTAAACCAGTGCTTTTAATGCAAAATATTATAGCTTTAAGTTACATTTAGTTTCAGCTCGTAGTCGGCAGCGAGGATAAAAAATTTGCTTTTAGTTATTAAGATACTTTAGGAAGTAAGCTACCAGATATAACTGGCGCCGTTAAACATTAAATTGTATTTGTGCCGTGTCAAATAAATTATAGATGAACAAAAAAAGTCAATGTACCTATAATACAGTCTTTAAAGTACGGCAGCGCGAGCCACCTGCCTCAACGCTGACCCTACGTTATTACTATTTTGTTGCCAATCGTTCTACCTGTGAGTGCATGGCTACTACATGCTACCTGCGGGAGCATTCGATTGAAATTTTATCTTCTGTTTATTTACGTTTTGAGTTTATTGGCGCTGCTCGCGCGGGTTATGGAATTTAATTTTATCGCTGCAGTAACATGAACGTTCAATGTGTATGTGCCTCCCGGTGACGAACGAAAGGTTACGGCACTGCATTCGTAGCTTCTTAGCTCTTGCGCCGAGCTGAGGCTTGCTGCGAATGTCGCATGAAAAGATAATACGCTCGTGGTGATGGGTGCCCAGAATTTGGCGATGTCACCGAGCGGCTCGGAGCGGTACTTTTACCAAGTCAGAGGCCACTCATCTTTAGTGATCACAGAGGGAAAGTTGGACTTGCACCAGTATTTACCAGTATTTAACGGTCGTCTTTGTGTGAGCCGGGGCACCGTCTTGCATGAAGTTTGATTGTTGTTCGTTTCTGAGTCTAACAAATAAATTCTTCTGGAGTTTCTAAATTCTGCTTAGTTCATATCTGATTTTTCTTTTCCCGAGAAACATAAAAGTGCATAAATTTCCTCATCCGAGAGACAAGTGTTTTGGTGGCTTTGAACGACTTTGTACTTTGGCCATTGGTTCATTTTAAAATGTATTTGGATAAGTTCGCTCAAAACACCTACCCGTGCCATGCTGCATAAATTGAAAACTGGAATAATCAATTTTTTGCGCTTATTTTTCATAACGTTTCAACAAAATTTATTAAGCAAAGAAACAAAGAAATGTCCCAATTTGGAGAAGCATATAATAAAGTACATGCTGTATGAAGTCATAAACTTTGATGGCACGCATGAACGAACACGTGTTTTTTTTATAAAACTGGCTTTAGACTTTTACAACACAACCAACACACTGTAGGGTCGAACACTTTTAATTCATTTCTTCCCGTGGTGATGATTACGTGATAATCAATTCATAAGTACCAAGACACTTATCTTCACTGCACCCTCTTTTATTGCAAATTATGCCTACCAGTAATGAAATTTTCGCTTTCAAGTTTTACTGATTACACTCAGATTTCAAGTACGTAATGATGCACACATGTGTATTCTAGATGCAAAGGACAAAAATATGTCATAGGAAGCACATCTTACCATTCAATCGATAACCATTGAAATTTTATCGTCTATTGGCTTCTTTTTTGAGCAATATAGAAACTAAGGTTGCCTAATCGGTTGAACGGAATCCGGTATTGGCCTTACTAAACGTTACTTAATGTCTAGATGTCGCCTAGATCGATGCTCCAATCTCATATGTGAGAAATCCGATTTTCTCCCATAATAGTACTAAAAGTCTTTATATCAAAAATTTTCAAAATCATTATTTCGTATTCCAAAATTCACTTCAGAAATATTTGCTAAAACTATTGAAAAGTAATTGAGCAGCACAAGCAACAAAATTTTATTTCCTCTTTATCAGCATGTTATTAATCGAAATGCACAATTCGATAACATTTTTACGATTTGATTTTAAATATATAACCAATATCCAATTCTATTTCAATACTTATTTTGTCGAACGTTTTCGTTTAGAATTCTCTTTAGTTATAGTAAGGTACACTCCGAACCTACGTTCTGCTAGGGAAAGCAGCCTTTAACTTTACCGAGAGAAAATCTAAAAACTTACCATTGATGCTTTCTGCTTTCTATCAAAGCTTCGGTATTCAAATTCGAAGTACTGTGATTCTTCAATAAATTTTATGAGGGATTATTCCTAACACTGCTCTGAAATCTTCTACTCCAACCGAAATTGCAATAAAACGGCTAAATAAACATTGACCGTGATGTCCCAGATAATCGCATTTATTGGAATTTGGATAGACTGTCGAACACCAACCTAACTTTATCACTGTCTCCATCATGAAATCGCCACAAACGAACAGCGGAAACCCCACAAAACGTTTTTTTTTTTGGCCATTATTGGTTGATAGTAATATTATCTTACTCACAGTGCATTTTGAACCTGTTTTTAAGCTCTTTAAAAAATCCTACGAGCAATTGAGATTCAAAGCGATGTTATCGTTGAATGTGAAGACTAAAATTAAAGGGAACGTGTTCGATGGATGTCTAACAATGATAGAGGAATTGATTTTTATTGGCGGAATTTCTTGAATCTAAAGCTAGATAAATTGATGTTGAGTGTTTGATTTTTTTAAATTTACTCTTCACCAACAAAAATATTTTTGTTTTCTTCAATTTCGATGTGAATCCTCGCTGAATGTTAAAAGCATATTTTCCCTAATATCATTTACAAATAAATTTCCAATATAATCGGTATCGGTTCAATTAAGATACCTGAATGAAAAGGGAATCCCAAAAAAATTCAACCGCTTCTTTATTGCCTTTTTCATCCTGCAGTGCAGATATTTCACTAGCAGAATCGGTGACTATCATATAATTTTCATTGCGATTGGTAAATTTATGAATAGCCGCAGCCGCAGTCGAGAAAACTGACTATTGATTGGGTTGGGTATATCTTATTTCAATGTTGTTTCCATTTTTTTGTATGCTGCCCACTTTTTTGTTATCTCTCTCAGCGGGCTGAGTATGTATGTTTGCAGCTGGTAGTGCTTGATTCTGATGTGCTGGTAAACTTTAATTTCACTGACTATGGATGAAATTTGAGTCAGGTGTTGGATCGTTCACTCCCCAGCATATATCTCGAGGTTATGAAGTTTTTATTGCATCAATAAACGTAACTTTTAAGGATGCAATAATGTCAAATTGTAAATCTCTTTTATTATACCACGAAATTTTCGAGAAAACAAAAGCAACATGTTCTTCAGTAAAAAAGTAGAAGACAAATATTCATTCATTGATTCGGATATAGTTTTATAACAACAGTGGTAAAGTTTAGTTACCATGAAAATACAGTAAAATGTGAAAGCTCTGGTAATGTGTGATAACTTCCCAACAATTTTTCAGTTTTTTGTTTTTTTTTTTTCAAGAAATAAAGAAATATCACAACCTGAATTCTGTTGTGCTTTTGTTTAACGATGTAACAACAATGTAATAACTATTCATCAATAGTTTATGAAAAAAAACAGCATTTGCATTTATTTTCCGTGACTTTCAAACGCGTCAAATTGACGTATGGTGACGTACAGCAAAATAGGATTATCCTTCCAGGGTTTATTTTATGATGAGCATGAATGAACCAACGCTAAGACATATTTTTCTATGCATGTATAGCAGACTACAACTCGCGCTTGATTTTGTTATCTTAACAGTTACGCTCTTTTGTTGGTTCACACAAAGCACGAAACATATTCGAGAACAAACTTTTGATAACATTGGTCGCTGCTGTCGTCAACAATATTACGACGTAATTTGCAGCTTTTGTAACTGATTTTCATGACAAGAAGCTGTCAAGTGTTGGTTGATGAGCTAGAAAAATGTTTTACGCCTATATAAGTTCCACCCGGAATTTTCATATGCAATACGAACCTAAACCACCTTCCCAAGCTAAAAAACGAAACGAAATCACCGGAGAAGATATGTGACATTTGATCATGTCTCCTTTCTCTTCCTATTTGCAGATATGAGAGAACAAACCATGTTAGCGGAGAATCTTCCGACGACGGAAAATGTAGCATATTCTAAACAAATCAGTTCGACTAGCAAGTTGTCATCGCCGACAGTGCCGACGTCACCGACGGAAAGGATATCATCGTTGAATGTGACAACGGCAGATACGTTGACACTTTTCGAGCAGCATCAGTGGAACTTTTCCTCGACACCTTATTACGACCAGGCATCCCTTTCGCAGTCACCGGCGACGACTGTGACGACATCCCCACCCCCTCTATCAGCCCTAGAGCCAACGCCAACAATGGCTCCGGCGACACCGGCAAAGGATCAATACAAATCTAGCTATAGCATAAAGTTCACAACTTTTCGACCATGTAAGATCGACAGCAGCGCACCTAAAATGCTAATAAGCAGGGCGAAAAGTACTAATGGATTCTACTCTGGTGATTTATTGTTTCAGTACTAGTACCTACTTTTCCTGATATTCGACATAGGATTATACATTCGATGCCTTATCAGTCCAAGCATCACCATGAGCGACATTGGGGTCCATTTTTCGAAGAGCCCCTCAATGTGACTTCCGGAGCACTGCAAGTAGGCTACCATTTGTCAACAGAAGCCATTCTCAATTGTAGGGTAGGAATGTTGAAAGATAAAACGGTACGTAACTTCCCTCTCGTTATCCATCTTGTCTTCCAAATATCCTGTCCTTTTCTAATCGACAGAATGGGTTAGATTGGGTACGACATGGCATGCGGTGACTTGACCAATACTGCACCCTGAAAACACTATGCTAATCACAAGAGATATATCGCCATTAATCTTGCCCCTGTCGATTACCACCAGTGCAGTGCTTGGGAGGAAAATATTCATGAAATTTAGATTCATCCCCTAATGAATACTGATGCCAGCCGCAATCACATACTTCAACATAACTCGAATTTAATATGATTTGTACCCCAAACCAGGTGATGTGGATTCGCAGAACAACCGATAAGGTATCGCTCCTGACAGTGGGAAACAACACGTACAGCGGGGATCCAAGAATACGAGTGAAATTTCAATATCCGAATAATTGGCGCCTACATATCAACCCAATCAAGAATGACGACGGTGGCCTGTATATGTGTCAAGTGTCTACGCATCCACCCCGGGTTTTTGCCACAAATCTCACAGTGCTCGGTACGTACCTACCTTCATTCCTCTAGATACATACGATTGTAGATAAAAGTGTGTTAGCGCAAAACAAAAGGAGATTCAGTCGCATTTGGCTTGTCTTCCAACCCGAGACGGTGTGAATGATTGCTTCGCTTCTCATCGGTTGTCTTTCGTATCCAGTGTAGTGAAAAATTACCTCACTTTTGCATGTTCGCCTAGCATCGTCACGTCACGCCACCATCCGTTACTGAGCTGAGCGGCACGAAAAAAAAGGTTAGACGAATTGAAAAACTCACTCTTTGACGTTGGTAGTTATGTTGAACCTGGGAAGATATAATTCGTTACTTTACTGATTTCTGGTAAATATATCGATCTGTACTAACAAGATTATCCCATGTTAGTCAACTATTATATTTGATGTTTCGAACTGATTTCTGAAAACATTTATTAAAATATGAGTTGTTTCATTTAGATGCAGATTAACATGCAGTAAATGCACAAGATATTATAATAAATATTAGATTGAATAAGTTATTAAATATTATCGTGATATGCTACCAGTTTTACAACCTGCGGTTGTGAGATTGGCTGTGAAGTCTGTGTCGAATAATCTAAAGGCGAAATTCCGAGCAGCTAATACCTATTAAGGTTCCCTCTTATGACTCATTTTGAATTTTAATTGGGTATTATTATTATGACGTGGGCGCAGCTGATTTCTTATGTTTTCGATATTTTTTTTCTATGTTTGCATGATATTTGTATCACGAAGAAGATTTTCCCCCTGAAGATGAGCACAGGAGGACTCGGAGCTCAGTATGTCGTTCTTCTGATTGGTGACAGTAGATACTTCATAAACTTCATCGATGCTGTGAAGCATTTAATTTTTGATTATTTTTAATTGAAGTGCTTTTTTATGATTATTTTTTATTGAAAGTGCAACCAGTAACGACGTTGAAGTTTCAGTCGAGCTTTTTGCCGCTTTTTCAAATCAGTGTTCAACTTTAACCCTCCAGCTATTTCCCCGGAACTGTTAAACTCCTTACCATCGTTCGATATACACTTGCCACGTCCAACTTTCACCGCAGCCGAGGTTACCATCGCGCTGAAATATTTTGATACGTTAAAAGGCCCTGGTTCGGACAAGCTGCCCCTTGTATTCATTCAGCGCTGTGCGGAGGTACTTGCATCACCGGTATGCCAGAAGGTATATTCCCGGAGGCATGGAAAATGTCTGCTGTCACGCCCATTCACAAAGCTGGAAGTGCTCATAACGTCACTAACTACCGACCAATCTCGATTCTCTGTTGTCTCGCCAAAACGCTCGAGCTTCTAATTCACGATAAATTCTACGCAGCCGCTAAGCCCATAATATCCCAACACCGGCACCGCTTTGTCAAAAATCATACTACTGCTACGAACCTCATGGCATACACAAGTTTTCTTAACTCTAGTTTGGACAAACGCTGTCAAGTGGACAGTGTCTACGCGGACTTTGCCAAAGCCTTCGATAAGGTACCCCATGAGTTGACACTGAAAAAGCTTGAGAAGCTGGGCTTCCGTAACTGGCTTATCTTGTGGTTGCGCTCCTACCTACGGGACAGATCCGCTTTCGTGGAATATATAAATCCGTAAAGTCAGGCCAGTTTCCGACACCATCTGGTGTGCCGCAAGGTAGCCACCTTGGTCCTTTAATTTTTATTCTATTTGTGAACGACTTGACCAACCGCCTTGACTCTCATCATCTGATTTATATCGATGATTTGAAGATATACCGAGTAATCAGTTCTTTGATCGTTTGTGCCGCTCTGCAGCAGGACATCGACATCGTAACAAGCTGGTGTGTTCTGAACGGGATGGCGATTAGGGATGAAGTGAAAGGTAATCAGCTTTGCTAGAATGCGGACGCAGTGACGTTACGAGTATAAAGCGAAAGGTTTGAGTCTCGAACGTGTTTCTTCAATTAACGACTTAGGAGTGATCATAAATAACAAGCTCAGTTTTAACGTGCACATCGCAGGCTTTCGCTTTGCTCGATTTCATCTGCCGACACACACGCGATTTCAGCGATGTATAGGCACTCAAAACGCTTTACTGCTCTATTGTTCGAAGTGTCCTCGAGTACGCTATTCAAATTTGGGCTCCCTACCACGAAACCCAAATTGTTCGCATAGAGAGAATACAGCGATGTTTTCTCCGTTTCGCACTACGACGACTACCTTGGAACGACCCACAAAGATTACCGCCGTATGACCAGCGATGCCGTTTAATTAAATTGGAACCCTTGCACCAAAGACGGGCATACTTACAGCGAATGTTTGCTTTCGACGTGGTACGCAACCATATTGACTGCCTGGACCTACTGCAACAGGTAAATTTCTATGCGCCAGCGCGTCGATCGCGCCAACGCTCGTTATTCCGGACAACTACGCACCGGACTGTATTCGGACAAAATCACCCACTGGAAAGATGTTTTGCCCTACTAAATAATATTAAAGTGTTTGATTTCAATGTAACTAGACATCGTTTTAAAATAAGTGTTAGGTATTTAAACTAGTTAGGGATAAGTCAGTCTGTACAGTTTGGCCTGAAAACGTAGTAAATAAATAAATAATTAATAGTGAACACCTGCAGTTGATGTTTTGGAATAACGCTTTCCTCAGTTAGCTTCACCAACTTCAAATACTTTTCAAAGCTGTCGTAGGCGACACACAAGGAATCCATCCACAAACTGCTTCAAGTTGGAGTTCGTGTAATCACCATGCTTCGGTATGTCATGTGAGACATGTGTGTGGTATGTCGTGGCGATAAAAAATCCGTATACAGAGTGTTCAATAAGATCAAATACACTTTCAAAATGTGATAAAAAATTAAAATACAAGATATTATTTCCTGAAATAATTTTAATTGAAGCTTCATTGAAAACCTTTACGACGTATTAGCTGGGAGTGCTCCCCCTTTGTGCTGGATGACGAGTTTAAGACGTTTTTCAGAAAAATCGCAAGCGGCACACACCTGGTCCAAGCTTTTAAATTGGTCCATAGTGTTTAATATTTGTTCGTTCTGCTTGGACAGCATGTACATAAAAGTCTACAAAATTTCGGTTCGGAGGACTCGGGAGGCCAAAAAATGTTATCGAGAATATCAATCAAATTCATCCGATACCGCGTTTGGACGATATTCGTTGTTCGCACGCTTTTTCTCGATAAACACCCCGGACGAACACATACGATTCGCATAGATTCTCTAGAATTCCTCACATTGGATTCCTGAGCGTCCTTGAAAAAGGATTCCTGAAAAAGAATCCTCAGGAATGCCCTGTATATGGCTCTAGGATTCTTGAAATAAAAATCGTGAGTGGGAATCCTCCGGATGGTGTTTGCGAGTCCTTTCACGATTCCGTCACCGAGTTATAGGTATCCTGGGGATGGATTCTCTGCGTGTTAGTAAGGGACTAGTGGGAACTTTCCACGCCTGGGTACGACCCCAAACTATCACCGACGTGGCGCTCTGGAACCGCGGACTGTTTATGTTGAAAGGGAGATGCTGGTCAACGTCGGTGTTCACAGCTGAGCATTTTGGACAGTTTGTGGCTATTGCAAGACAAAGTCTCCTGAGACTCTATTTTAAGGGGTTATATACCTTTTTGGTCGAGAAAAATGAGGGAAGTTTGAATTTATTTTTAAGTGCATAGCACCATTTTCATTGCAGCAAAGTGGTATTTTTCTAAAAGTACAGCTTATCAACAATAAGAAAATACGTTTGATTTTGAGATATACCAATTATTACTGGAGTAATGGCCGTTTTCCCAAAACGCTATTTTTTTGCAGAGGCTTGCGGTGATCCTGATAGAGACTCAGCGGATCAACCGAAATCAAAAAACTCATATTATTTCATTAGTTTAGAAGTGTGTCGGGTCCTTGAACGATCGCTTTTATGAGTATTTTGTTTTCAGTGCAAACGGGAACGTTTTTCCTAAAAAATGCACGTTTTGAGCGCAAAAAATTGCATTAAAAAAATTTTTGCGGCAAAATGTAACTGTATGTTTCGAAAAGCGGTCGTTCAAGGACCGGCGAATTTTATAACAAAAATTTAAAAATAAAAAGATGAAGGAAATCGGTTCAGTAGTTTTCCCGCAATCAGGATCACGGCAAAGTCATTTTCCGGAAAAAACTATTCCGAGATAATCGCGTGTAAAGTTTCAAGTTTTGCTTATGCGGCCGTGGCAAGGCACGTTGCAAATCGCTCTAACTTTCTTCCTATTGCTCAGATCTTTATGAAAATTTGTGGAAATGTTCTCAAGATGTTGTATTTGAAGATACAGAATTGGATACAGATTATTGGATACAGAAGAACTAATTATTTCTGAGTGTCTCCAAATGCCGCGTTGTAACTTTCATCGTAAGTTGAATCCAATAATCTTTGATTATCATATCGATGATCAGGAACTTGTGAGAGTAGATCACATCAACGACCTTGGAGATCAAATAGGAATTCGAAACTCCTTTTCGATTTGCATCGCTAGAACATCACTGCTAAAGCCTCACGTCAGCTTGGCTTCATCTCTAAAATTGTTCATGATATCAGCGACCATTACTGTTCAAAACATTGATTTGCTCGCTGGTACGGCCTCTACTTGAGTACGCAAGCATGGTTTGGTGCCCTAATCAACTAGTATGGAACATTCTATCGAACGTGTGCAAAAGAGGTTCATTCGTTTTGCATTGAGAAATCCACCTTGGCGTCCGATCAACCTGCCTCCTTATCCTGGTCGCTGTCGTCTACTTGGACTCGCACCCCTGATCAACACCGTAACCGCACGCTCGCACCTTACACTTAGGTTTTGTACAACATCTGGCTGCAGCTTTTTCTGTACGGAAACTCACTTTTTCTTCATGTCCTTTTCAGATTTGACCTCCTTGAGATACTTTCGTAGCGCCTGTTTCATAAAAGCCCAGTATTTTTCGACAGACCTTAGTTCCGGTGCGTTGGGGGCTAATGTCCTTGGGTACGAGAGTGACCCCGTTGACCTTACACTTCAGGACATAATTTGAATAGTGGCATGAAACTAAACCCGGACAGAAAATCGTAAGTCCCTCATGTTGCTTCATCAGAGGAAGCAGACACTTCTGTAGACACTACCTGAGGTAGATCTTCCGTTTCCAGTCCCGGTAGTCACGGTGCACTCCTTTTGCCTTTTGCCGGTGCACTCCTTTTGCCACATGAGCAGATCGTGTCAAACTTTGAAAGTTTCTGCTCCTTACTTCCTCCGGAACATCAAATTTGGGCTGGGCAGTGAAAAACAGTAGCCCTGGAAGCTGCCGGAAGTTCGCCTTGACGTAAGTTTCATCATCCATGATGAGACAATGAGGCTTCGTCAGCGTCTGGGTGTAAAGTTTCCGGGCTTGTGACTTCACCACCGTATCTTGCCGTTCGTCACGATTTGCGGCATTCGGCACTTTGTACGAACTCTTTGGCTCTCTGAACGAAAGACTTTTTAGCCACATCCCTGGCCGAAGCATTGGGATTCCACATAAACGCTTTCACAACTCGCTTGTGATCCTGATCACTAATAGAACTTCTATTCTGACCGCATTTCTCCTTCTGTTCGATGCTCAGAGTTTCGTTACTGCACGATTCCGAGTTGTTTTTCGATGTTGTTTTCCGATGATGATGTTTTCTTTTAGTTTTCTTAAACCTTACAGCGATAAAAATTCAGTGTAAGCAATTACCAAAAACGTAAATTCCTACAACGTTTTTCTCGTGATGCAATTCGCCCTTTAGGTTAAACGAATTATATAGGGTAACGGGGGTATTTTGGCCCACAGTCATATTTTGGCCCACCCGGTAACATTTTACGCATTTTATCTGATAAATTCAGTGAATATTAGAAAACTATGCATGTAACATTGAATAACACACCTAAGAATCATACAACACTATAATTTTCGGCGAAAAACTGGCTCTAGGTAGTGTTATTTTGGAATTATGATTATGGTGTTATTTTGGAATTATGATGTATGAAACATATTCAAAGTTATAGCTGAGTCAACTTAAAATCAAGAGGAAGTGGTAATATACAAGTCAACGTCCGGAAGCTATTGTAACAAATATGTATGCTTTTGAAACAATTCGTTGTTGTAGTAACATCAATAAAATGTCATAGAAACAGTTTGTATACTCTAACATGTTGGAAAAAGTTGAAAAAGTGGTTAAACACGCATGGCCGAAATATGTTTGCCTCTTTCTGAAGCAAACATATTTTGGCCATGCCAAGTTTTGACATCTCCCTGGATTCCCGTTCGGCCGTTGCACGTGAACAAAGAAGCAGCTTGTGACAATTTACAGGTAATAACTTCTTAATTTATCACATTTAACGATATGAAATTTGATGAGAATGCCTGTCAACCGCTAAAAGCCAAATCATTTCATTTTTAGAAGCTCAAAATTTACAAAAATTCACAGCAGAAAGATGTTCCTCAAACCCACTGTTTTTGCTCTAAAAATACCGATGATGATCTTAAATATAATTAGTCCGAACTATTACCATTTACGTCTGTAGATATGAAGGTGGACCAAAGTAAAAATTTGGTGGACCAAAATATGTTTTTAGTACTTCGTAGAAATTTTGATATTTCTAGGATATTTTCCAATATATTGCATTGTTGAACGGTGTATATTAAAATAGACACGTAGCTTTTAACAATGCAATGGTATAACAGAGTAGGTATTTATGTTGAAAAATTTTGTTTATTTTTAATGAACTGTGCGAACACTTCCCAAAGCTGGCCAAAATACCCCCATTACCCTACAACTTTACAAATATAGAATTCAATCAAACCAGACATCTTCAATTGGTTATGGGCCGTAAGGACAGAAGGTAATTTTCAACAGAACCATTTTTAAGTAGTTCGCTTGGGTAGCTGCGTAGCCGAAAGGTAACAGAGTCCGCTTTGTCAAGCGGATGGTCGTGGGTTCGAATCTTAGTAGAATCAGGCCATTCGATGTAAAAAAGGACTTTGAGTATGGGTTTATTCTCAGGCTCAGGGACTTCGTCTTATCAATAAAACTGGCCAGAAGGACGCACGACGAAACTTCTCCAGGGAATTATAATTGGTGATATTTGGCAGGAGGAACGAGGCTCGGTATAGGAGAACAGTAAGCGTGTAAAAGGAAGGGTAGCACATTACACACAAGCACTGGTAAAAAATAATAACAAGCATGCCACTTCTCAATAGCGGTATTGCCAACAATAAAAGTGTGGGATACAGCAGAAACCCGGGCATATCTCACAATAGATCAACGGTTCTGGTCGCAGTGAAGAAGTCATATAGGAAAAAAAAGTAGTTCGCTTTTATCAATAAAACGATTCCTTCTCCTCAAATTGAAGACCAGAGAAGGAGTGCGGTGAAACCGCCTGAAGGCTTTGCTGTGGATGAAGACACGAAGCTCAGTGCATTAGCCACCATCTGTTTAGGTTTGGAGAAAACCGAGTACAGTGTTGGCCGCGAAGTACACCAAGAAAGTTTGAGACTAGCTGAATACATTTTTCGAAGATGACGGCATTTATCGAGGGATAATTTTGCTACCGCAACTAGGCCTGCCGAAGTTATATGCTTCTATTATGAAGGACATGGAAGCATCAGGTTAGGCGTTGTCAGCCTACACAGCCAAGTTTAAGATTCGGTGAGACCTCAAGTCGAAGAAAAGACCAAGAAACAGCAGTCGAGAAGGAGCGCTCTACCACGGGGAGTAGTACTAGAGGCGTAGCAAGGGTAGTTAATTAGGTGAGACTGAGGATGACTCCTGTTCTAACTGCAATAAACCAGATCAGTACTCGCTAAATCATTCCGTTCGCAGTTTTCGCTTTAGGTGATGCACAGCAGGAAGAATGGAACTTTGGTGGTTGAGAAACCTGAAGTGATGATTTGGAATGCGAATTAGCAAGGGTTATCGTTTTCGAGCCAAAGACAAGTTGCAGTTGGTGAGCACGGATCTGTTAGAACTTTTTGACGCTCTTTTAATTGACGGAAGCTGGTTCTTCATAAACTTCATCGATGATGAAACCAGAGAGGTGTTTATTTACAATTTGAAGGAAAAAAACCAAACAGCGGAAGCAAAAGTGGAAGAATCTACGTAGCAACATCGGCCGTGAATATATTAATTCTAGGTTCAAAACAGAACATGGCACGAGTGCGACATCAAACGACGTGATTATACACTTCCAAACGGAGTGAAACTGCAGGATCGGATAAACTGCTCCATATTCAACAGCGTGTGAAGCATGTTGGACGACGTGAATCCCCTCAAAAGTTTTTAACTTAGACGGACAATAAGGCGGCTGAGTTAAATGACCACAACCTCACACAAGTGCTAGGCGGAGAAACCATATACGTAAAAGAGCCAGTTGAAGATATTTGGTGCAACATCAATAGAACATCAACGGAAGTATGAGCGTATAAAACTGGATACGAACTCCACCAAATGCGATTTCATGGTCTACGCTTAAGATAAAAAAAGGTTATGCAATTTGGAGAAAGACAGAATCATCAGCAGCCGTGACAAAATCATTGTGAAAAAAGAACGCTGTGCATTTGGAGGACCGGAATATCCAGTTGACTTCGAGACAATTAAATTTACCAAGTGCATCGACAAGATACCAGCGAGGTTTGCCAGGACGTATTACGTACGGACTAGGCGAGGACCACGAATGGAGGAGGGATGGAACAATCTCATTAGTGGAATCAACAAAAAGCAGCTCATCAGGTAGCGAAATCAAAGATGCAGACGAGAAAAATTGCACTCCCTTCACAATCAGTAAAACAAGTCAATCCAGGGCATGCGTTGAAGCATACTGACCGGAAGCGCCTACCACCAGGTAAAACTAAATTCCTTATAATTTTGTTACCGGCCAAAACACTCCAAGATTCCGACCAACAAGACGACAGCCCGCAGGATGATTTGACCTCGAACAGCAAGGTTTTACGAAGATCATACCGTGTTCATGGCGTACGTCTAGCGCAAGCTTAGCGATGCAATGATCTTCATTCGGTTTCCGAAGAGAATCACTGGTGACCGGGACAAAGTTTGCAGCCTACGGAAAGCGTTATACAACCTGAAGCAGACCAGCCGGGTCTGGAATAAAACGCTGGATACTGCCCTAAAATAATTTTGGCTGGAACCATCAATGAGCGCTAGCGTGCCATTACTAAAAGTTGATCAGAGAAAAGCAGTTGTTCCTTATAACCCAAGAGGACGACTTCTTTACATTCACCAACTTCCCAAAGATGGAAAAGAAACCATTGAATATCATGCAACCTATTCTATAGCAAATTTCTTATATTCCACTGGGTCTGTGGAAATCTGCGCGAGAATAAAGAAGCGATATTGGCATTCACGATGCTAGAAAGAAATGCCAGATAGCCCCATTTGGGCACTAAGATTAAAGAAATTCGCTATTACATAAAGGACTTCGGGGAAGCAAACTTCTGTCATAGTCTCCGAATCTGACGTAGCATGGAACGTGGAATGCCAACGTTGGATCAGAAGCAACTTGTCGAAGAGCTGCTAGAGATGTACCAAATGGAAAATTACCACACCGTTCAAGTCAAACCAGCGGTCACGATGACGACGAAGGAAGGAGAGGATGACCGAGGTTCTCTGCGAAAAACTTTCCACTGCAAGTTTTCTGTCTTTGGATCATACCCGGCTAGATATCTGCTTTGCTCTAAACGTGGTCAACCAGTTCTGCAGTAGTCCTAAAAGCGAACACTGGGAGGATGTCATAACGTTATCGGAACAATCGATCTCCTATCAGTATCACCATGAACGGATTGGACACCTCCATGACCTAGCTTGTAGATATACGTGCATAATTCACTAGAGAATGAATCGATCGACCTAAAGTACGTGAGCGCATAGAAGCGAGCAGCCGATGAATTCACTAAACCATCCCGAAGTTGAAGATCATTGTCGCTTAATGTTCTTTGAAATTTAAGGAGGGAAATTGGGATCACGGAAATTCTGATTAAGGGGATATATACCTTTTTGGTCGAGAAAAATGAGGGAAGTTTGAATTTATTTTTAAGTACATAGCACCATTTTCATTGCATCAAAGTGGTATTTTTCTAAAAATACAGTTTATCAACAACAACAAAATATGTTTGATTTTGAGATATACCAGTTATTACTGGAGTGATGGTCGTTTCCCCGAAACGTTATTTTTTTGCAGAGGCTTGCGGTGATCCTGATAGAGACTCAGCGGGTCAACCGAAATCAAAAAACTCATATCATATCATTAGTTTAGAAGTGTGCCGGGTCCTTGAACGATCGCTTTTATGAGTATTTTGTTTTCAGTGCAAACGGGAACGTTTTTCCCAAAAAATGCACGTTTTGAGAGCTAAAAATTGCATTTGAAATTATTTTTGGGCAAAATGTAACAGTATTTTTCAAAAAGCGATCGTTCAAAGACCGGCGAATTTAATTACGAAAATTTAAAAAAAACCTAAATTAATCCACCTATCGGTCAGACCCAGCCTTTCTCATTCAAACTTTTCATTTGTAAAAATAGATTTACATGAACGCTTCAATCCAATGAATGTGTATTCACTTTTTGGGTTCAAAAATAATGATGTTGTAATATAAGTATAAAATATGAAATTTGACGTAATGTAATGCTCAATAAATAGCGAAATAAAAGTAATGATTCTTAATCGCGAACAATTCAATCACGAGCGATACCGGCAACATTCAAATGGTACGACAGCACATTTAAATTATATTGTGGCCACATATATTTATCAAAGCAGGTATAGTTTTAAATAACCTTTGAATTTCTTTTCCTTCCATAACTTTTGAACCACATATAAAATTGTTATGAAGTTTGTTATTTGTAAGTTTGAGAGATGACTCGTTCGTTTGACACTAGTAATGTTCAAATAAGTCGTGTAATCTTTGAGATAATAGAATTTCGTTGTTTTATTAACAATATAATACATAACGGTTGCTTAGTTCGATTATAATCAAATGAAATGGGAACGTATAGGGCAGCCAAACTTTGAAACCACGTGTTAAATCATAATTCATCAGTTAACCCTTAACTAGCCTGTTCATCTGATAATACAATTGATCAAATCGGTTGTGTACTTTCTGAGATAATGAAGTTTCGTGATTTTCACAATTCGGTACATTACAGACGAAGTTACAGTTTGATTGCAGTAAAATTCAATAGGGTGTTATGAGTCAGATAGACCTTTCATCTGACACTAATTTCGTGAAAATCGGTTCAGCCATCTCTGAGAAAAGTGAGTGAGTTTATGTATTCTTCGGAATATGTTTCTTTTCATAGCTAGATTTCACATTTTTAAACATAATAGGCAAAGTAATAGTCCGATCGCAAAAAAATCAATAGGGTCTTATGGGGTAACTAGACCTTTCATATGACACTGATTCTGTGGAAATCGGTCCAGCCATCTCTGAGAAACATTAGTGAGATTAAACAGTCTTCAGAAGACGCTTCTTTTCATAACTTTAGAACCACATGTGCTATCTATATAAAATTCAAAAGTTAAGGGTTTTTAAAATAGCCCGTTCTTTTGAAACCAATTTTGTTCAAATCGGTTGTGTGGTTTCTGAGATATTGATGTTTCGTGATTTTTACATTTTTAAACAAAACCTCTGAAATAAAAATCCAATTACAATGAAATTTTATAGGGTCTTATGGGGCAACTAGAACTTTCATATAATTTCATTAAAATCGGTCCAGCCATCTCTGAGAAAAGTGAGTGAAAATAAAAATCTGCATATACACACACACATACACACACACACACACACACACACACACACATACAGAAAATGCTCAGCTCGTCGAACTGAGTCGAGTGATATATGCCATTCGGC
This sequence comes from Wyeomyia smithii, assembly GCF_029784165.1. NCBI lineage: Eukaryota > Metazoa > Arthropoda > Insecta > Diptera > Culicidae > Wyeomyia > Wyeomyia smithii. Next base: position 182,432,709 of record NC_073696.1, on the reverse strand, counting down.
CCTGTGGAGTACTTTCATATCTTCGGTTTTGCAAGTGATTGCCATACCTTTCTAGGAGAAAGGCAAAAAAGAATTATTAATTAAAAGAATTATTAATTAGGAGTAAAATATTCGTGCTGAAGAAATAGCGAAATAAAAGAAATGACTTTGAATTTCGTACACTTCATTCACGAGCAGTGCCGGGAACGTACGAATAGCACAATACCAAATTTAAATTTTGTTGAGGCCGTATGTTTTGATCAAAGCAGTTACAGTTTTAAATAGTCTTTGAATTTCGTTTCTTTTCATAACTTTTGAACCACATATCAAATTGCTATGAAATTTCTTACTTGTGAGTTTGAAAGACAACCTGTTCAAAGGACACTAGATATGTTCAAATAAGTCGTGTGTTCTTTGAGATAATATAACGGTTATAACGGTTGGAAAAAAATACGATTATAGTCAAATGAAATTGGAACCTATAAAAAATTCACACTTTTCATTTGACACTCAGATTGTTGAATTTAGTCCAGCCATTTTCGGGAAAACGAGTGAATTTGAAAAGTCACCGGAACATGTTTCTTTTCACAATTTTTGAACCACGTGTTTAATCACCATAAAATTCATCAATTAACCTTTAACTAGCCCGTTCATTTGATACCAATATTGTTCAAATCGGTTGTGTAGTTTCTGAAATAATGAAGTTTCGTGATTTTCATATTTTGATACATTACAGACGAAGTTACAGTCCGATTACATTGAAATTCAATAGGGTGTTATGAGGCAGTTAGACCTTTCATTTGACACTAATTTCGTGGAAATCGGTTCAGCCATCTCTGAGAAAAGTGATTGAGTTTGAGTAGTCTTCGGAATATGTTCCTTTTCATAGCTGGATTTCACATTTTTAAACATAACAGGCAAAGTTATAGTCCGATTGCAAAACAAATCAATGCGGTTTTATGGGGCAACTAGACCTTCCATTTGACAATGATTTTATGAAAATCGGTTCAGCCATCTCTGAGAAACATGAGTGAGACTAAACACTCTCCAGAACACGTTTCTTTAAATAACTTCTGAACCGCATCTTCAATATTCATGAAACTTAAATGTTGAGGGTTTTTTAAGTAGCTCGTTCATTTGAAACCAATTTTGTTAAAATCGGGTGGTTAGTTTCTGAGATAATGATGTTTCGTGATTTTCACATTTTTGAACATAACCTCTAAACCAAAAATTCGATTGCAATGAAATTTAATAGGGTCTTATGGGGCAACTAGACCTCTCATTTGCAATTAATTTCATGAAGATCGGTCCAGCCATCTCTGAGAAAATCGAGTGAGATTGGGAGAGCGTTACACACAAACACATACACACACACACATACAGAAAATGCTCAGCTCGTCAAACTAAGTCGATTGATATACGAGATTCGACACTTTGGAGCACTTTTATACCTTTGGTTTTTCCAGTGATTGCTATACCTTTCTAGGAGAAAGGCAAAAAGATGAAGGAAATCGGTTCAGTAGTTTTCTCGCAATCAGGATCACGGCAAAGTCATTTTTTGAGAAACACTATTGAGCAAAATCATTTCAAATCGCCTGGAAATACGCGAAAATTTAATCGACTATTTTTGATTTGTATGAAACTTTGCACACGTATTTGGCTTAGCAAAGATTCTTTACACCCATGAGTTACATTCTAAAAGAGCGTATGCTTTTTGGCATAGGTTTTATTCGAAGCATTGTAGCCCAGAAACCGTTGGTTGTATAGAAAAACTGTCTGAGAATAAGTTATAGCGAATCGAAAATGCATCATAAAAAAATATCCACTGTACAAAAAAAAAATTGGTTTGACCAAAAAAAATTAAAAATAAACATTAAATTAAAATTTAAAAAAAGATTGAATTTTTTTTATTTTTTTTATTCAAAGAAACTTGACGTTAGTTAATACGCAACTTTTAAAAAAAAGTCCAGGATGGAGAAATGAAAAATTTGTTTTTTATGGTAGATGAATTTTTTTATGAAAATTCCAATTCAAACATTTTTCAAAATATTTGTATTCTGATGATTTCAAAAGATGTAGAGAGTCATTTAGAATCAAAAAGCTCTTGGTAGTAAACATTCTAAAGGCATTGGTTTTCGAGTTATTTTTAATTTAAGCTCGAAAAATTATAATTATTTAGGAAAATACTCGTTATTCTTAATTTGTCCATGGTTCTCCAGCAAAAACCATACGTTCATTGGAATGCTTGATCAAAAATATACAATTTATTCTTTGACAACAAAACGATTGGGCGAACGGTTCTCAAGAAAAGAGTTAAATGTTCTAAGTGATATTAATATATATAAGAATCAAACATTTATTTTCGAGTTTTATTATCTTAGGAGCATATTTTTTATGACATAGATACTTCACAGAACTAGTTTCACGTTATATTTTATATACATCATAAGTAAATGATTCGTCATCTTTTGAAAACAGTTTCGTTTGTATCTTATTTTCTGAAATCGGAACAAAAGATTAATACTTTTGTGTGGCAGCTATTATTATAGATTTTTTGGAAATATTGCTCCATTCTGTTACTGTTTGTTCATATTCTTCATATGATACCCAACTAAATGATATTTTTGATTAATTTTTATCACTTTTCTGATTAGACCAATCATACAATTCTTTTGCGCTTGTAATGGGATGTTCATGTACTTTAGCTAAACTTGCATTTCCTACCATTCGTTTTAATATGCCACCAATTGCATCGCATGGGCCTTTACCATGAGAAGTCGCAAAAAAATTCCACTCTGCATCGACTTTATATTTTGTTGCAAAGTTTTTCTATTTTTATATTGTGAGGCAGCTCCATCAGACATTAATATCGCTTTTTTCAACTCTATTGTTGTTTTCAAAAAACTCAATAATTTGGCAATGAACACCTGAACCGCAACAGTATCATGTACTTCCGATATTATGATGAAGCTGATATTCTTAAGTGTTCCAGATTCTGAATAGTAAACAACGAAGGGATGAATGGTGGCTTGACTATCATTCCAATAACTACACGAATCACAAATTGATAAAGACGTATTAAAATGAGCTTGACTGTTCAATATTTTTAATTTTGCAATAACGTTTTCGTTTAATTTGCGTAAGCTTGATTAGCACCGATGATCAGGAAAGGGTTTACAGCATTTGGGCTTGGTGTATTTATATACGAAAACAGATATTATAGGATATTGGTAGCGTACTTTACAAACAGTTATTATTAGTAAACAAGTAGGTAGTGTTGCACGACAAACATATTTTTTTATAAAACATTCGGCAAGGGGGAACGTGTAGGTAGGCTAAGGTTTAGCGCTTGAGTTATTTATCCAATCGTTTTGTTGTCAAAAATGAATTGTATATTTTTGATCAAGCATTCCAATGAACGTATGTTTTTTCTGGAGAACCATGGACAAATTAAGAAAAACGTGTATTTTCCGAAATATTAATAATTTTTCGAGCTTAAATTTAAAATAACTCGAAAATCAATGCCTTTAGAATGTTTACTACCAAGAGCTTTTTTAACTCAAAATAACTCTCTGCATCTTTTGAAATCATCAGAATACAAATATTTTGAAAAATGTTTAAATTAAAATTTTTATAAAAAAATTAATCTACCATAAAAAATCATTTTTCATTTCTCCATCCTGGACTTGTTTTTAAAAGTTGCGAATTAACGTCAAGTTTCTTTAAAAAAAATAAAAAAAAAATTCAACTCTTTTTTTTAATTGAAATTTAATGTTTATTTTTAATTTTTATTGGTCAAAATATTTTTTTTTGTACAGTTTGTATTTTTTTTTATGGTGCATTTTCAATTCCCTACAACTCATTCTCAGACAGTTTTTCTATACAACCAACGGTTTCTGGGCTACAATGCTTCGAATTAAACCTATGCCAAAAGGCATACGCCCTTTTGAAATGTAACTCATGGGTGTAAAAAATCTCTCAATCTGTGAAAAATGCTCAGTTTGCTAAGCCAAATACGTGTGCGAAGTTTCATTCAAATCAAAAATGGTCGATATTCGACCAAAGGCGATTTGGCGTGATCTTGCTCTATTCCAAGATAATCGCGTGTGAAATTTCAAGTTTAGCTTATGCAGCCGTAGCGAGGCGCGCTGCAAATCGCCATAACATTCTCCTTATTGCTCAGATCTTAATAAAAATTTGTGAAAATGTTCTCAAGATGTTGCACTTTAAGATAATGAAAAGTTTTCGATTTTTTGGAAACTCAAAAGGAATATAACCCCTTAGGAGGAAATTATTTCTCTTGAATATTATGCTCAAAACTGTTTTCATATTTTTCACACTACATCTCGCAGATAATCTGTAATCACATTACTGTTAATTATTTTAAACGGGATTTGATATTTTTTAAATGTTGTTATTATGCAGTTCAAAAACTAGATAATAGCGACAAATCTATAAGTGTAAAAATATCATTTGGAAACCCGTTTTGTGTGCTACTTGAGGTTAACAATGGTTAAAATTTAATTTAACATTTTTTACTTTTAGTATTGTGCCGTGTCAAATAAATGCTGTGAAAAATAAATTCTTACTTTTATGTGTTTTCATGCTGAGCCAAATCGTAGCACCTTGTGCGTATCAGATAATTTCGATATTTTTAACGTTAATTTAAGGTCGTGATGAGTCTTTTACCTAAGAAGGAGAAGTTTATCCATGCCCTAGTGCAGGTTTCGCTTCTTGCACTTAGTGTAAGAGTTTATCTGCATTTACACATTAGTGTAAGGATGTTCCTCTTAGAAATAATAATAATTAGATCTTGTAACTTCCACTCATGGACGTTATCATTGGTTTTGTTATTGAAATAATGAAGACCAAAAATGTCTTACCAGCATAAAATGAATCCAGATAGTCGATCAATTCTCAAATTAACAGGATGTCTTGTTTTTTATTTTCTCCCACATATACCACAGAGCCAGCAGTTCGAATAGTCGACGAGATTGGATACGAGTTCTACGACCGGTACTATAAATTAGGTAGCACAATCGATATATCATGTCAGGTGTCGCTGTCGTATCTGGCAACGCTGCCAACCAGGATCCCACCAGTCTCGACGGGACAGGCTGCCAACAGTCTACTACCGGCAGCGCCTAATAGTGGCGGAACGAGTCCGACTAGCTCCAAATTCCCACCCGGTGGAGTGACAACTAGCAATAATAATAAAGATAAGACCAGACAAGCGCTACCGCAGAACATCGTGTGGAAAAAAGACGGCACCGAGCTGCCGAAAGATGTCAAGCTTAGCTATAGGTGAGTAAATGTATACGATCTAAATGGCTTAATATTATAGCTTTCTCCAGGAAGGGTGCTCTTATCGTTGTGATTCAAAATGTGTTAAGAACACTATTTTGGGAACTGCGCTAGCAGAGGTTATATTCATGGTGGCGCGAATATGTTTTATAATAATGTTCTTATCTCCAGCAGGAAAGGTTTCAGTCTCTAACATTCTAAATAGCTGTTAACCAGTGGTTTCCATCCTTTATAGCTACGCGACCCTCTTTGTGGAGCATACAGAGCTTCGCAGCTCATTTTGCTTTAGCGAGAGCTCCGCGGTACCTTATGACAATTTAAGGGATTATTAACCCATAGAACATAGAATTAACATAGAATATTCTTTTGATTTTTTTATATATTTTATTATAGAAATCATACACATACACTAACACTTGGGTATTATCAGCGAGTAAAAAGAATTACCGAGATTTCAATAGCATGAGATTTCAGTGGAAAACTCGGTTATACATCAAAATACCAAGAAAATCTGTCGAACTTCAGCAAACTTCTCGATAAGATTTCACATAAACACCCGTAAATTAATACCGAAAATCGTTGAAATATGTTTGGCACTCAAGAATTGAACCGTAATTTTGTTAGGAGAATTTCAATAAAATTCACTGAAAATAGTATTTTGCAATGCGTCACTTTCGCCTCACGATTTTCAATTAAAAATTATTTTGTCGGGTCGGGTGATTCAATGTAAATTGTACTTTGTAAATCCCTCAAATCGTACCTTAATGAATTTCCAAGCAGACAAAATAATTTTGCTCGTAAAATTCATTCATCATTATTTTTAATGTAAGACTTCATCAATCTTATGAAGTGATTATACATTTTTTCGGTAAACAAAAATACTATTTCGCACAGTTTTACAAATTTTGTATCAGAACCTCCACAATCTTTTGCATCAGAATTCTATAATTTGGTTGTTTAACGTGAGAAAACATAAATCGTACGTATAATGGGTTATACATCCTAACACAAATAATAATCTCATAACTGTTTGGTATATGATCTGATGGTAAATAGTAAATCTGGACACATACAACAACCTATAATTCGGAACTGTATGGTGAAAAAATCAATGATTTGATTGCAGTACTCCTATTCAACTTCAAGTATCCAAGTTTTACATCATTTCTCCGTTTCTGACAAATTTTCGAACTTTTTTCTAAATACCTTGCACAGTTAAAGAGACGACTGAATCAACATGTTTCTTTCATGTTGAACGCAGTTGTTTGCCGTTGTTGACCTTCCCCCGTCGAGGTCGTTGTTTAGCAAGTGCCCAAAATTCTTCAAAGGGGTCGAAACTGCGGACAATTTGAAGGGTTTTTCTCTCATGGCATGAAATCGACGTTATTAGCTACATACCACTTTAGCACCACTTTAGAGAAGTGTCAGCTAGCTAAATCAAGCCAGAACATAGTATTACCTTTATATTCATGAACGAATGGCGAAAGCCGTTCTTTCAAGCATACTTTCATGTATACCTACCTACACTTGATGTCATTGTTGAGGAAGTGATGAAAGGTTTAAATAAACAATGCTTATCAGACGTCTTGGCTATTAAATTCTACTTCAAGTGCCGTTTCAGATGTTTATTGGCACTGTGCGACCATTTTTTATCGGGCTGAAACCTTGCACAGATATTTCTATGGGAGAATGATGCCATTTTGTGCTATTGTTTTTTTTTTTATTCACAACTCCTTTTTGAGGAGCTATGTAATAATGCTGTGTAGAAAAAGAATTGATGAATAGAAATATTTTTTGATTCGAAATATTTTTTTATTGGTGTGATGTCTTCGATAAAGTTTGCTGTCTGAACAAAATATACACTCTGAAAAAAAAATGTTGAAAAAATTGAAACTTAGTTAACCTAAGCTTATTTTCAAATGTATAATTTTATCCATAAAAGCTTCGAAAGATTATCCAAATATCGAAAGCTGCCGCTCATGGAGAAATGGGAAACAAAAAAGTTAAAAGTTTTCAGAAAAAAAAGAAAAAAATAGCAAGAACGTATGGCTTGATTGGTACAACGTCTTCAACAAAGTAGTAGACAATAATTTTGTCCTTCCAGAAAAAATATACACCGTGAGATAAAAAAAATAAGAAAAGAACACAAATATAATTTTGAATTAAAAATTTAAAAAAAAAACTTGCTTATTATGAACATGATTTCACTCAGCGCAGGAAATAGTCCCGACGTTTGATAATGTCAACACAAAATCCAGGACATCAAGTCTGTTCGTTATTCGTTTTGTAGAGTGACTGCAAATCAATCAGGGGTGCTGTAATTTCTTTCCAAGATGCTTACAGTTCCTAGGAGTAAATAGCACTCCGTTTCTTGATAGTAAACTCACGATTACGGTTAGTAGTACTCAGATGTGTGAAACTCATTTTTACTACTTCAATTGAAATTATGTGGTCGTCCTTAAAAAGACGATTGGTTTTCGTTTCCACAAAACCGGGGACATGCCTGCATGTCGACCATGCATTTCACACAGAAAGGAGATCCAAAATCTAGTGCTGCGGAAGGTGCTGTTTATTCTATTGGTCCGTCAGCTATAGTAAGGCAACGAGCCGTCTGCTGCAGCTTAAATTGCTGCTGGTAGAATCAGTTCCCAGTAAACCATTCTCTTACAACAGTCGTTATTGCTACCCGATGTTGTTATCAGCTGCTACTAATTTGGGACCGTTTCCCCCACCATCCGTTAGTTAACTGATTGGTTTTTGAGCAAAAGCAGGCTCTTATTTAGCCCAAGTGCATAGCTTACTTACTTACTTTACTTTGTTGGTTAACGAACCGATCATAGGTCTAGGGCCGAACGAATTAGAGATATCAAGCTTCTTATGTCTTGGAGAGTCGTTCTCCAGTCTCCTCGTACACCAGCAGATCCACCTCGTGCGAGGCCTACAACGGAGTCGACGGCCTCTTCCTGGTTCTCTACTGAAAATAAATTTGGCAACTCTCTTGTCAGGCATTCTGGCTACATGTCCAGCCCACTCAGCCCATATCAGCATCTATGTATAACCTGGTACAAATCGTGATTCATGCGTCTGCGCCACACTCATTCTTCCAGTTTACCGCCAAGTATCGATCGCAAAGCTAAACGCTCAAAAACTCCGAGCACTCGTCGATCAGCTTCCTTCAGTGTCCATGCTTCATGTCTGTAAAGGGCCACCAGAAGTATCAGCGTCCTATACAGCGCTAGTTTTGTGCGAATTTGCAAACTACAGGACCTTAGCTGGTTGCGTAGTTCGTAGAAGGCTCTGTTTGCAGCTGCAACTTGTCGTTTCACTTCACGGCTCATATCGTTGTCACATGTCACAAGCGTACCAAAATAAACGAATTCATCAACCACTCAAATCGTTCCCCATCTATCTCCACCTCAGCACCAACACCACGGGAACTCCCACGCTCCCTACCAGCTACCATGTACTGGGTTTTGGTAGGGATAATGACAAGTCCCAATCTCGCAGCTTCCCTCTTGAAAGGTACGGAGGCCTCCTCCGCGGCCTTACGGTTGATACCGATGATATCGATGTCGTCCGCAAAACCAAGAAGCATGTGAGATTTCGTAATGATCGTACCGTTTCTTTCCACGTTTGTTCCTCGTACTGCACCTTCAGGAGCGATGTTGAACAATAAGTTAGAGAGCGCATCCTCCTGCTTCAGTCAATCCAATGTTAAGAACGCGGCTGATGTCTCGCCAGCTATCCGCACGCACGATTTCGATCCCTCCAGCGTCATACGACTCAGTTTAATTAGTTTCGTAGGGAAACCATATTCCAGCATCAGATCTGCCAGAGCTCGTTTTATTTTTCAATGAGTCGTATGCCACTCTGAAATCCACAAACAAGTGGTGAGTCGGTAAGTTGTACTCCCGGAACTTATCGATGATCTGTCGCAGGGTGATGATTTGATCCGTCGTGGAACGCCCCTGTCGAAATCCAGCCTGGTATCCACCAACAAAGGATTCCGTTAACGGTCTCAATCTGAAAAACAGGATACGGGAGAGCACTTTATATGCGATGTTCTGCAACGTTATGCCTCGATAGTTGCCACAATACAATCGATGACCCTTCTTATAGATAGGGCATATGAGGCCTTCCAACCAGTCATTCGGCATTTTTTCCTCCGCCCAGATCCTTAGTATTATCTGCTGGATCGCATAGTACAGCCGCTCGCTTCCCGCTTTTAGAAGTTCGGCCGGGATACCGTCCTTCCCAGTTCACTAATCGCCTTTTTCATCTCCTCCTGTGTTGGTGACTCCATAGCTTGTTTGTCACTCGTAATCATCATCCTGTTCCTGCTCTGCTCATCCGGCTCCTCACCGTTCAATAGCGCCTGAAAATTTTCCTTCCACCTAGCTGCAACCGTCGGTTTATCAGTAAGCAGGTTGCCGTCCTTGTCATTACACATGACCGTCAAAGGGAAATTCCTGCTCTGACTCTGTTGACAGTTCTATAGAGTCTCCGCACCTCGTTTTGAGCATAGCTGTTCTCTGCGCTGGCACCTGCTCCTCGTACTCGCGCTTCTTCCAACGGTGGGTTCTATTTTCGGCAGCTCTTGCCCCCCTGTACCTCTCTTTGTTCTGACGCGTAGCCGCAGTGAGCATGCGGCTCCAGGCACGGTTCTTCCTATCTGTCGCTCTCTGGCAGGCAATCGGCATCAAACCAGCCGTAACGCTGTATTCCACGCGTCGTGCCTACCACCTCTCTCGCAGTCGTTACGATGGCACCGTGGATACTGCTCCACAGCCCATTTATGTTTTCCGCTCGTTCATCCTGCTGTTCTGCGATCCGTTGATCCAGCTCTCTGGCTGCTGCCACGCCATCAACTTTCAGCCACCGAATGTTGAAACGCGTCGTTCTTTCAGTACGAGATTTCAGCACGTTCGACAACCGTGCGCGGATCTTACAAACGACGAGATTATGGTCAATGTCAATGTTTGGTCCCTGAAAATACCTAACATCATTAACATCTGAAAAGTGCCGACCGTCAATCAGTACGTGATCTGGGAGCTGGCTTATCCATTTAGATGCCTCCAGGTGTGTTTCCGAAGATTTAAAAGAGGAAAACAAGAGCTACTTATGATCATAACTCTGACCGCGGCCAAGTTTATCAACCTCAGGCCGTTTTCTTTGGTTGACAACTGGAGGCTATGCCTTCCAATGACCGGACGGAATAATTCCTCCCTCCTGACCTATGCGTTTGCATTTGCGATGACGACTTTAGCGTAGTGTTTTAGGCACTCGTCATAGGTTCGTTCATAGCTTTTCATAGAACTAATCATTGACTTCATCGGATTTGTCGTTTGTCGGTGCGTAGGTGTTGATTAAACTGTAGTTGAAATATTTGCTATTAATCCTCAACACGCATATACGGTCATCTACGGGCCTCCACCGGATGACTCTTGTTTTCTGATTTCCATGCACTACGAAACCGACACCCGTTCCGCTGCTTTGCCGCCACTGTAGTAGATGTGGTATTTGAAAGAAGTGTGTGTAATAGGGTCTACTGTGCGGAATTCCCTTACCCGGAATTCGGCCACCGAACCTCCTGAATCGCTGCGATTTCGACTCCCTGTCGCTATAGTTCTCGAGCAAGCAAGCCAGCTCGCTCCGGTTCATTGAGAGATCGGACATTCCAAGTACCCAATTTCCAATCGTTTACCTTAGGGGCCGGTCAATGATTACGTAAGCATATTTTTCCACTTTTTCAATCCTCCCTCCCCCCTAGTAAGATCTTACTATATAGACTAAATATAGATTTTTATTATAGTTTGAAATGAAAAAAATCGGTTGGAAACTGAGTTCTGAACATTCAAAAGTGGATAATTTTCGTGACGCTCTCGATGTCTCCGTGTTTCGAATTTGTACCCCTGCTATATATGTTGCCCTAAGGCGTAATTCAACGTCAAAACTATTTTATTTTTTACACGAAGAATATATCTTTCGGAAGGACAAAATTATGACAAATTTAAAAAAAAATGGCGAAGACACTATACCAATCAAACAAACCTGGTAGGCGCTATACATATTTTTTATCATTCATATTCATTCATGAATTTCGCGATTATTAAAATTAGTTTATTGAAATACAGGTCGGACTCGATTCTATATAGTCTCCGATTCAAAAATCTTGAACATTAGAAGGGGAAGAAAAAAAGCTCAAACCGTTTTGTTCATTTCATTGGTTTTCCGACAGCATAAATGCTTAATTTAGCAACAAACAAGTCAGGTGACAGCGAGAGTGTCGTCGAAAGGCAAGCGAAATAAATAATACCATTAATAAAGTGTTCTTTTTCTACGTATTTTTGAGTGCAAGTTACAAACGTCATAACTTGCACACCAACTTTGATCAAAGATATTTCTTTTTTTTTTTCGTCTCGGTGTTATTTATTTTTTGCCACCCCCTCTGCTGACTTTGATAACCTTGGACATAAAAAGAATTCGAAATTTGTATCAGCCTAAATAAGAAAAATTTTATTTTTGACTCATCCCCCTAAAAGTCAGAAAACACATTTCTTACCAAAAACACGTATATCTTGAAGTAATTTCTGATGTAATTGCAGTCAAATGTAAAGAAAAATTGCGATAAGTGTATATTGATATGTCAGCTTTTTTTTTCATATATTTAAATTTTCAAAAATTAATGGCTTTAAAATTCATTTTGTTTTTTGGAACATGTTGATTTTTTTATTTTTCACTCCTCCATCATCAGATAATCAGAGTTTAGCTAATCGTTTATAGTTTTCGTAAAAAAAATAATAAATTCTCAAAAAATCAGCCTTTTGAGATAACATTTTGCAATGTGGTGCAAAAGTGGTTTTCTCCGTAATTTTCAAACATGATTTTCAGCAACACTTATGAAAAAATTCAACAAAGAACTGAACTTTTACTGCAAAACGCAATTCATTACGACAATTTACATACTAAAGATTCTTGATATTATACCGGCATCTGAGATTTTGGCATATTTACATGTGATGGAAAATTAAGATTTTTAACAAAAATGCCAAATAAGGTCAGTATCACCATTACGCAGTGATTTATTTTCCCGTTTATGTGCGATTAAGGAAATTGTGATTCAAATGTTGACTACAGCCATAGCGTATGTTCGAAGAAGTTTCAGAATATTCAACAGAATGGGAAAAAATTGGTGATTATGCGACTAATGAGTGAGATAAAATATTATTTTAAAAGCAGATTAAGATAGGCGTGAGACACCTCAATAAAATTTAAAAATTATTAAAACAAGAAACTTTGCCGCACATATTACGTTTCTTTTAAATTTACGTTCTAACTTTTTTCCCAAGTTTTTTACGAAAATAAAAAAAAAATTCTACTAAGTTATCAGCCATTCGAAAATTCATTTTTTTCTGAACATTATTATTTTTTTATCTCCCAAAATAAAAAAGTGTTTTGACATTTTTGTTAAAATGCTTAATATTTCAGCTCCCCGATTAGATATCAAGGATCTTTGTTCATGTATTTTTTATATATATATATATATTATCTCGCTTTGCAGTAAAAGTTTCATTTGTTGACCGAATTTTTTTTTATATGTGTTTTTGAATCTCAAAATTATGGACACAATTTACTTATTACACCGCACCGGGATCATTGAATCAAATAATTAGAAGCGATGTTGAACTAAACCACGAAAAGAATTCAAAAATAACCCTACAAAAAATGCAGAAAGTGGAAAAAATGGTTTTCGAGCGGGTTTTAAGCTAATCAAAAGTCTTTTTTTCATAAACCACGTTTGGGCAACCTGTAAACATTTCTTTAGAAAGTCAAAATATTCTACAAAAATATTAAAATAACATTATACTCCAATTTAGGGTTGAGAACCTTGACTTCTAACCTCGATTTTTTTGGGATATTCTACTGCAAACTCAATGACAAATAAACTAGCACGAGCCACATTGGTTTCAGTTCTGGATACGAGAAAGAGCAAAATCCGATTTAAGTATTATCTCCAACAATTTTTTCTCGTTTTTAATGAAAGGTTGAATAATAAAACATATTTATACTTGAGAAAAAAAAATCGGTCACCGTTATTGTGCTGCCACATGATGCATGAATATTTTGGCATAGTTCTCTATGTTATAGTTATTTATTTGGTACTTTTTAACGCTCTCGCTTCTTTAAAGTTATGGTTCATACTTCTTGAAAATTGTTTCCCAAATTGCATAGAAAATAGGACATATAAATCAATCACCTCTGTCATAGAGAACTGTGCTATAATTTTCGTGCTCCGCTTGGCAGCACCTTTATGCAATGAGAATGCTCAAAAAACAAAGCGCCTCCTGCGAGTTAAAAATTAATGGAGACGTGTGGTTATTTTCAGCCAACAAATTCGGTTTCTGTTTTTTTTTGCGATGTATCCAAATCATGCACTTTAATACAATGATGTTTGAAATTCAATAAACAATTAAAATTATTAATAACATGAAAGTAAGTGCACAAAATTGGTTTAATGTTAACAAAAATTCCAACATCATATCAAAGGTATAGTTACTCCGGCCAAAAATTGGCAATACATTTGAAAATCACTTTATTTAAATTGGGATAACCTACCGCAAACGGTGTTGTGTGCACATTGATGTCCCAACCCGAAAACATGAGGAAACAATGAAGTTAACAAACTGCCAATGCAATCGACATGCCTCAGTCCGGCAGGTTTACATAAGACGAGTAATTGAATTTTCACAGCGAAGCGATCATCTGCCGTTCGTTCAATTTATTACTCCCACTGTCACGTTCGCACATTCACATCTGTTGGGTGTCATTGCGGTTGTCCACATTTGTTGCAATCCGCTGCGGAAATGCGTCTCAACGAAAACAATTTCTATTAGCACTGAATTGAAAACATGATTACGATAGTTCAATACTGCCCGTTTGTTTCTTTGTTCGTTTTCCTGTAAATGGCCCGCACTGAAATGCTCTAATTATTTGCAGCCTCTCGAAGCAATGGCTCCACAGCAGACTGTCCATAATACAAGCCGAGCGGACACACAGCGGCATCTACACATGCACGGTGGCCGACAAACAGACGATCTCCGCACAAATCCAAGTGCTGAATGGTACGTGAACTTATATTCCTATCGCTTGCACCGGATGTGTGCCTTTCGCTCTAGTGCCATGCCAGTGCAGATATGCATCGGACCCCTCAGTACTACAATAGGCGCAAGAAAGGACACATCCCGGAGAATACGTGCATGTATCGTGCCTCACTTGGAGGTACGAATAACCCGCAGTGTATGCTAATGAAAATTTTATTTCAAAAATCTAGGCGAAACTCCGGCTGCGGTCCAGCACAACCGTGGCGACAGGGAAAGGACCATTTCAGCACTTATCTTCTATTGCGTCCTTTGTTGGATTCAACTGCACATATCCTACACGTAATGGTCCCGTGCGAAGCCCGCAACTCGCAAGCGACAATATATCAATCATACTGGAAAGGCGCAACCATCAAGATTAATTATTCCTGCTGCTGCGGTGGTAAGCGGCGCACTCACCAATCATTCGCCAGTGAAATCATTATGAAGGCTTTGGGCCGAGAAGCAATCCCTTCAGCTTGCAGATGGTCGTGATCGGCGCTGAATTTCGGCCGTCATCCGATTAGGAAAGATTTCGGCGAGAATAATGAAGCGCCTTCAGCGGAACAGAGCAACAATGGAAACCCAAGAGTCATGATTTATGTATCATTTTTCATCCCGTACAACCACTATTGCGCCGCCACCAGTCTGCGGGTGGCTGATGATCCCGAATAAACGCTCGTTTAATCGCCATTTCAACGTCATTTTTATTCCACTGGTTCTCACCCCAAGAGTGGCGGCCGGACATCCGAACAGATTTTGGGAAGAAAAATTCGGCAATGGAACAAGAATAACTACCCATCTGATTGCGAAGTATACAGTTGAAGTCATGCCAATGATAAACGGTCAAAATTTTGAGGAAAATCAAAATAAAATCATTATTTTTTAGGAATTGAATTTTATCGAATTGTTAAAGGTTTATTGTGAACGGTTATGTAAATACACTAGCAGATACAAACCACTACTGTGACGAATTGTTTTGAGTGAACACTGGTTCACTTTGCCAGTTAGATATTCTAGTGGATTTTGAAAATAATGGGTCATTAGTATTTTCGGCGGAATTACATTTTAAACAAGATGATGATGCATAATGTTAGTGGTAAACTGTATCTCCAAAACAATTATTATTGAATCTATTATACAACAAACTCCTACCCATACACGTACACGTGCTGTAAAAATCAACCCAGCTGTATCTAAAGTGATGAATGTTTAATACTAAAACAAGAATGCATAAGCAGTAAAACATTGTACTAATGAATTACAGTGAATAAAAGAACATGCACGGAGAGAGGCTCGTGCATCGTCAATGAAGCATTACATATCATTGTGTTTTATTTTCCTCTTTCTCATAAACTAGCTGAAGAACTTCCTTCAAAATTCGTGCTGTTTTCATACTATCAACTGAACTTTATAGAGAGCTAATCAAGTTGATTGGTCCGCTGAATAAATTTATGAACCATCATGTTTATCTGTTTACCCGACCAATGCTTTTTTTATGGTCCGTAGTCAATTCTCTTGATTTTATTTGAAGCAGAAAGTACATCACGGGGTCCCCATTAGGACGCACATCAAGGGGCCTTCGTCGAGATGCTAACTGCCGGTACCCGGATAACTGGCCCATAATGAAAAACAACATGTTGAGAAAACAGCGATTTAATAAAATTCGTGAATTTTCGGAGTTCCAGCAATTACATCCAGAACCAATGACCATAACAGTTTCATGGCACCACAAGTTTATCGTTGAGAACAAAAAACATGGATGGAATTGGTTTTGCGGGGGGGGGGGGGACAAAATATGCGGGTACATTTCAAAAGTACTTGCATATTTTGTCCCATCACATATAAATTCAACTAGCAACCGGCAGTATCATTGGCAACGTAGATTGTACTACAGAAAAACAACATTAGTCTAGTTAGTTAAATGACATACTTCTATATGCCTAAAATTATCCGATATACACTAATCTGGAGCAAAATTATATGTTTGCAGTTTGTTCCACTATGCAATGGGACTGTAATGCGGGTACTTTCAATATGGGACAAAAACAACTTGGTATTTTTTCGATGTTTTTCCATACAAAAGTATCAATTTAAATTTTTTTCCAGAAAATATGATAACAATTAAGTCGATTCCCGATGATAACTCAAAAGTGACCAAAATCAGTATGGGACAGTTATGCGGGTACCGGCAGCTAAGGGCTGATTGCTAGGGTATAGTCTTATCTGCCGGTCTGTGTGTTTTGTCCGCTTTTGCTGACTTTCCGCATCGATTATTTTCCATCCGAAAAGCGTACAGCCGTAACCTACCAGATCAATGCAAACAGAAAATTAAGGCTACCCAGAGAAGGAGAGTACAAACTCTTTCCAGACAAGTCATGTTATTTGGCAAGCTGGCAATTTTGTCGTAGACATTGAAGTCAAATTAGTACACTAGGTAAGCAAAGAGTCGGAATGCACCTATCCAGATGCTCTGTTCCAGCAAGTGCCCTCCGGCATCAGCACTAAATGTAACATCAAGCCACATACCACGTTGAGAAGACACAAAAAAAACGAGTTTTTTTTGTGGTCTCCTACATTCTAGATGAAAGGGTTATTCTCTAAAGTGTTCTTCACATGCAATACTGCTTATGTTTGTTTTCCACAAAGGGATGGAACCAAACAGAAAACGGGAAAACTTACACACGTTTCAATATGCGAATTCATTGTCAAAAGCATTCTGTACAGTTTGCATGAGAAAGTCAAAAGGAGAGAATGGAGTTAGGCTGAGCAAGGGACTAACCGAATCAATTTTACTGATACTGTTGCCTAGAATGTTTTGTAATGACTTGACAAACGCTCGAATATTTTTATCTGAAAGATCTAAAAGCGTTTGGTTAACTAATATTTCTATCAATTTCGAAAATCAACAAATGTTTTCCATTTTGGCACATTGTTTACAGTTTTTTGACGAAAATTCACGGCCAATCTTACAGCAACATAATAGTGCAAACTAAAGAACCGAAAACATAGAGAGCGTCACAAAATTGTTACGAATGCTTGAAACTCAGTCTGTTTCTAACGTATTTTCTTTATTCTTATAGCAATCGACTGGAAAACTAGCTTTGCGTCCAATAAAATGCGAAAAATTGTGCTTATGTGACACTAACCATTGTACAGTGCTTTTTCGATTTTACCACGATCAAAAAAAATTTACCGTGAATTTGAAATGAAAACCGTGAATGATGAAAATTCTATTTTTTGTGTTGGATTCAATTGAAATTTATGATATTTTGAGTAAAATGATGCACTTTCATGGTTGAGGGGGATATAAGTTCAAGATAAAAATGAATAAACACGAAAAGGTTAGTTTATGATAATTTTCTCCATTGCATTTTCGCAGACTTTCTCCCGGCTATTATACATGCAATATCAATGTGTTTTGGACTGCCCATTCTTTAGCATAGCTAGCAGAGTCTAATACTTGTTTATGTAATATTGTGGAACCGCTAGATTTTATAATTTTTAAATCCACGATCTATGAGGATCAAACTGTAGGGCTATTTGAGTTGTTGACAGATCTTTCTTCTCAACTGCTCTCATAATACGTAACGTTTTTTTAAAGCGTGATAAAATCGAAAAAAAAACGTGAGAAAATCGAGCGTGAATTTGGCGAGAAGTGATAAAAACGACTGTTGATAAAAGCGAAAAAGCACTGTGCTATTAAAAAAATTACAACTTTGTCCAACGCACATTTCGACCAATCAGAGTTGAAAACAAAGTCTAAATCAAAATAAATAACCTCAGCACAGCCGACACTGAAGTATACAAAGTATATTCACCCAGTCACTGTTTACTGTGAGGCCAGGGAATCAGCAGACGTTGAAAAAAGTGGCAGTCAATGTTGAGACGGTTTGCCTATCTATCTCTTAGTGATTGAATTGAAGTGTTTGGACTTTGAATCACGGCCGAGTTCTAGATTGGGTCCTAAAGCTATACCAGTTTTTACGTATCATTTAAAAAAGCCGCTTTTTCTGAGCAAAATGTGATTTTCAAAAAATGTGTATCGTTTTCCATAGATTTTTAAATGAAGAATAAAACCATGTACGGTATATGAGAGAACTGTCATTAAAGGCATTTCGAGCAGTTTTTTTATTCTTCATTCAAAAATCGAAGGAAAACGATAAACATTTTTTTAAAAACACGTTTTGCTCAGAAAATTGCACTCTTTCAGCTGATATACACGGTGACAAAAAAGTCCGGTCACACTTTTTTGGGCCTACACGTTGCATCTCTCAGTTGTGAGCCATGGCAGAGTTAAGAGCAGCTGTTATCGCTGAACATGTGGAAGGGTACAAACCCGGACACATATTCAAACACCTAAAACCGCTCGGAATCAACCGGAAATTCGTGTACCGGACCATAAATCGATACCTAGAGACCGGAGGCACCGAGGACAAGGCACGATCTGGACGACCAAGGTCTGTGAGAACTCCAAGGCTGAAAAAGGTTATACAAGACCGGATTCGCCGGAATCCCGCCCAATCTGCACGGAAGCTGGCCAGGAACCTTGAAATGAACCGAGAATCAATCTGCCTGCTTCTGCGCAAGGATTCAAAACTTACACCGTACAAAAAACAGGTGGTTCATGTGGTTACCAAAGCTACAAAGGACAACGGTCGCGGGAGTTGCTCGGTTGGCGCGCAGATGACGAGATTTTTTTTCGGACGAGAAGCTGTTCGTTTTGGAGCAAAAAGTCAATCAGCAAAATGATCGAGTTTGGAGTGTGAGCCTCCAGCAAGCTCCTGCGGACAAGCTGAACGTTTCCCGGTTCCAAAATAAGACGTCAGTGATGGTTTGGGGAGCCATTTGCAAGAGAGGTAAACTGCCTCTTATTTTTTTCGATTAAGGGGTAAAAATCAACGCAGCGTACTACCTGGACACGGTTTTGAATAAAAATGTTCTGCTTCAAGCTGAACTATTGTTTGAACACGATTACTACTGCTTCCAGCAAGATGGCGTCCCATCCGACACCGCATAGGTTGTTCAGGAGTGGTGTGAGGAAAACTTGACCGATTTCATTTCGAAGAATGAATGGCCTCCGTCATCTCTGGATCTGAATCCACTGGATTATTTCGTGTGGAGATACATGATGTCGAAGCTGAACGACTATAAAATAACAAATTTGGAGCAATTCAAGCGAGTTATCACGAAAATCTGGGACAAGATGCCGATGGAGCACGTGCGCGCCGCTTGCGACGACTTTCCGAGACGTCTGAAGCTGGTTCAGAAAGGAGAAAGGTGGTGTAATTCCGAGATATCATCTGTGAAGTATCTTTATGAGTCACTGAATAAAGCTATGAAAGCCAGATTTAGATTTTCTTCTTATTCTTTGAAATATTGAGATTTTCCTGTGTGACCGGACTTTTTTGTCACCCTGTATAAAAATCAGAAAACCGTTTCAAACCTTAGGACCCAATTATTGTTAATTCCATAAACAAAACATGTTAGAATCTATATTAATAGCACTTAACTGCAAAAAAAGAAAAACAAAATAACCAACATGTTTGACCTTTAAGGTCGACGAGAATGCTTATTTTATTAGCACCGTAAACTAAAATTTTTTTTATTTATGTTTTGTAGCTAATCATAGCTGTCAAACTTGCATAATTAATTGGTCCCATGAAATGCAACGGATTCCCAAAAATCTCATATCAAACATTCAATTATGTTTCCGAAATTCCGAAAATGAATTGGAGCACCTTTGATGTCTCGCAATAGTGAAACCCAGGCCATTTTGTTTATTTTCTCGTCATTGCAGATTTCTGGTTGCGTATGACGTGAGATGACTCTCGTTCTATTTTTTGCCATTTTTAGAACTTTATCAACTACTAAATATAAAGGCGGGGGCCTAGTGTGGTTGGTAACGTCTCCGCCAACCACGCTTGACGCCTGGGTTCGAATCCCACCGCCGACATAGGTGTCGATGGTTGTGAGGTGGCGTGATCCACTCACAACCAACCCAACTGGTCTAGATTCAATCCTAGCCGACACCGGGAGATTTTCTGAGGCGAAAAATCTCTGGGATCACGCCTTCCATCGCATGAGGAAGTAAAGCCGTTGGCGCCGGTCCGTTAATAAACGGGTCGTGAGTTAGGGTCCTGGGTGTGGAGTCGCCTCCCTGGGCGTCGGTGATTGGCCACAACAGTGGCGGAACTAGACCGACGGAAAATAAGCGAGAATAAAAAAAAAAACTAAATATTCCAAATGCAAATTATTTGCAATTTTCTTCGCATTGCTGGTGATGAATTTGGCCTGCCGGGAATTAGCCCACAATACAATAGAAACCGGAAGATTTTCGCTTTCAAAATGGTTTACCATGAGCTTTTTGCCGAAATTGCTGTGCAGTTCATAGCGAACTGTACAGTGCGCTTGCGCAAAACTCCTTGTTTCGTCGCTATTTTGAACAAAACTGGGCATGCATAAACAAAACAAAAAATACTGGCATAAAGAGGAAAGAGAGAACTTTCATATACATATTTTCATTCCTCTCTGAACGTGTTTGTTGTTGTGTAAGAGAGTCTCAAAAAAATTCTAAATTTTTAGTTGTCAGTGACAACTTGTCACATGTTAAGTGCCGAGGTTCCAGTGGTTGTCCTTTTTCATTGACCTACATCTATACCGATTGTTCCGGTTCGTATCTTTCTCCGGATTGTTCGTAGTATGTTTATTTTAGCATGCGGTGCCTATTCTCGCGACGGGGCTGCCGTCTTGGGTGTAGCTGGTGCATTTTATAGTTCAGCCGTCCGCTCCGGATCAATCACTGCTCAAGCCACCCCTAACCTGGGGAGCAGACGCTCAGACAAGCTGCTCTCAAAGGAGAACTACACAACAAAGCTCACTGCACTGCTTTTACAGTTAGTCTCTTGAGTACCTATTTATCAAATCAGGGGAGTATCTGGGTAGGAAAGTAGATCGCGTTTGATTTGCTTCTTGAAACTGAGGTTCACTCCTGTAAATTCTCTCTAGAGTAATTAACCACTCTCATTTCGCTCGGCTGTGGTGTAAGCAGCAAGTGAGTTTTTCTGCGAATGGTGGAAGCGCAACACGAAGCAAAAGAAAAAAACTGTGATGCGTAAGATCGTAACACGCAGCGCTCATGCTAGAGAAAAAAGTGCGCGGTGAATTTTAGCTCCGCACGTGGGGAGAATAACAGGCCTGCTAGCAGTTTTGTTTATCGTCAAATCGCTATTCCTGTTCGATCGAGTTTGCAAATTACATTTTCTGGTCGTGGTAAAGGAGACAAAGTCTAGAGAAAGACAAAGTCCCGTTCATCTCGTACTAAGCTTTAAATCGCTATGAGTCGAATTCAACGCCTACTGCGTGATAAAAATTATTCGCATTGGTGCTGGAGTACCTGTCGACCTGGCGGTGTAATGGAGTTGCTGCATAAATTTTGGCATTGGTGGAGAACGCTGCTAGAGATAATAAAACGAGAATTAACAAGCTTCATCCGGCGTAACTATTGCACAGGGAAGTGCTATGCCAAACATTCATGCTGTTCTACTTCCAAAGAAAACGGAAGAGAAGGCATGATTTGATTCCCAGCTATGTAAAAAGCAAAACCAACCGTCCTTTTATGGACGACAATTAATGCAGTAAAAATGAGTTTTTGGCTTTAAAATTTGACATAACATTTTCATCGAGCAGTTCCACCCACTGTTTTGTTTCGACAGTGAAGTGGTACTCTACCTGCAACTGTGTTCTACAGCAACCTTTAACATGATTTTCGAATGACTTTAAGTTGCATTCAAGTGCATTTTCAGGAAGATCAAACAAAAAAACCTCAAGAGAAAACAACTCGCCGTGTTTGTAATTGGCGCAGCAGGAAACCAAAACTTTTGGGCAAGTCGTGGAAGAATTGTCTAGAAACACTCGTCGAACTTTCCTTTTCAATTTGGCGGAACGTATGCGAATATAAGAATTTTCTTAGAACAGATCTAGGGGTAAACAGGGTAAGACCGCCCACCGTAGTTTCACTGCCAAGTTATAAAATAATTGAAAAATTTCCTAAATAGACATGTTACAATATAATAACATAACATTTTGCACTGCCATCTGCTTTGATAGTGCGCGAACGGTCACAGAAATAATAAAAAACAACATTTCAGCTGGCAAACGGGCAATGCGCTAGTGTTTTGCGGCAACGGGACTTAAGGCTTTTCTGTCTAAAAATCTATTGTTTTGTTTGTGAATATACGTTTAATCGGTTGCCTGAATCTGTCTTCTTTCGGAAATATTAAAATCCGTGAGTAATCTTGTAATTTTGACTGCTTTTTCGGTGAAATATGAAAATGTTCCACTGGGGGTAAGGCCGCCCACTTTACATGGGGTAGAACCGCCACGTATACAACTATTTGTTGTTTTACTTCAAGACCCAAATGCCGCGATACTACAAAGGGAATATTAACAGGATCAGTAAAGCGATTTCAAGCCATATGAGACAACGATGTTAATCGACTTTTCTAGTAAATATTTTTTTAACAAGACTAATTTTTAAAAGAAGTAAACTTGTGTAAAAATTGTATTAATGAACAAAAATAATTTTATCGCCAGGACGGTTTGTTTGATCGGTATGATGTCTTTGGCAAAGTTTGCCCTTCCGAAAAAAGTATACACTGTAAAAAAAAAATTTAAAGAAAAGATAAAAAAATTGAACAAAAAATTATTTTTTTCAAAATTCAATTCCAATCATATTTTTGCCTGAAAAATCTACAAAAGGTTAGCTGAACTTTGATGGTTGATGGATCGTGGAGTAAAAATAAATTAATAGTTCAAATTTTTATTTGGTCGATTTGTTTGATTAGTATAGAGTCGTTTGTAAAGTTTCAGATAGCAATTATGTTCTACAAAAAAAAACATCAAAAAAATTCCAAATATGAGTAAAAAAATTTATAATTATTATTATTACTCTATATATAATAATTCTTCGAAAAAATCCCAGACAGGTTTAATGATTATTTATTTTCAGCTTAAAGGCAGATATATTATAAATTGAATATCTTGAAAAACCACATTTCTGAAAAACCTGTTTATTGTGAAAACCACAAAAAGGTATCTTAACATTGATTTGAACTTGGATAGTTAAAAAATAAAAAATAAAAATTTATAAAAAAAAAAATTTTAGATTTTTTATAGTGTATATTATTTTTTAAAAAAGAAAAAAATACCAGCTACAACTTTGCCAAAGACACTATACCGATAAAATCAACCGTTTTGGCTCTAAAAATATTTGTTATCCTCAAAAAATTTTGGGCGATTTTACCCCGCTGGTGGGCGGGCTTACCCCGCAAGAAACAGATCTGCAAATTTTCAATGCATTTTTAAAATCGAAAAAAAAGCTTGAAAATAAACGAAAATATTTCAGTTCTAATATTTTAGATGCGGGTATTGAATAGGAGAGCCTCTTAGCGATGAAAAAATGAAATAGAGCCGTAACTTTTTTTTCTGTAAGCAGAATTGCTTAAGGGGGCGGCCTTACCCCGCTTACCCCTACTTTTTAGAAAGCATAAACATATTCACGACAACACATTTATTGCATTGAAGCTTAATTCGAGAGTGGAAGTGGGTGTACAATTTAATCGATTACATTTTAGTTTCTTTCCTCGCTTAGGTATGTTGCCCTAAATACTATTACGTGGTTAATTGGGTTGTTTAGCTAACATATGAGTTTTTATATCATCTGAAAGAGCTGCATTTTCTAAGCAAAACGTGATTTTCAAAAATTTTCTATCGTTGTCTTTCAATTTTAAATCACGAATTAAAACTGCTCAAAATCTGCTCGAAATCGCTACAATGACAGTTAACCCATGTACTAACTGTTATTGTAGCTATTCAGAGCGATTTTTATTCTTCATGTAAAAATCGAAGGACAACGATATAAGATTTTAAAAAATCACGTTTTGCTCAAAAAAAAAGAATTTAACTTTTAGCTGATATATAAAAATCAGAAATCCGTAAATATCATTCGAGAGATGAGGCATATAAAGCACATACAACTATACAGCTTCCCTCCTCGGAGGAAAGCTCAGCCTTTCTGAGCGTCTGTTTCCCAGGTTAGGGGCGGCTCATAACAGCGTCTGACCCGGAGCGGGCGGCTGAATAAATAAACGTGTTGTCTCGAACGCTACACCCAAGATGGCAGCCCCATCACGAGACTCGGTAGCGTAGCCCTAATAAGGCACCTAAACAATTACACAACGAACATTCAAGAAAATACCTGGAACTGCAAGTCGCTAAATTTTGTGGGCGGAGACAGGGTGCTGCTCGAGCAGCTAGAAACCCGCAAATTCGGCATCGTGGCTCTGCAGGAGATCTGTCGCAAAGGTGAGAAAGTGTGGAAAGTCCGTGGAGGCAAGGCCCAGTTCTACCAGAGCGGTGGAGCAACCAACGAGCTGGGAACGGGTTTTTGTGTAATAGGGGACCATCCATTAATGATGTCACGCGTTTAGGGGGGGGGGAGGAGGGGGTTTCGATTATTGTGACATTTTGTGACATATGGGAGAGGGGGGGTAAGCTTTAGTGTGACATCACATTTCAACTCAAAAAAATAAAATAAATAAAAAAGTCACATAGAGCAATCCTCGCTGAAACTAGGCCACTAGGTGCACAAGGTCTTTCAAATTTGATATAAATGCACATAGTTATTAGAAATAGAGAAAAAATGATAATGCCATTTTTGTTTGATCGAATTTGTTGATCCCTTGGTCACCAAGGGGCGAAACAGTTTTCAGAAAAGTTGAAGTTTTAGCAATTCTTGATGTATTATTTGAGCTATATCTCTAGAATTTGTAATGTAAAGTACTACAAGTAGCACACTCTGTAAAGAGGAATGATAGGGCTTTCATTTGAAGTGATCAGAATTCAGGCCGCCATCTTGGATTATATCAGAAAAATGCAATTTTGACCGTGTTTGCAACTACCGATTTTCGATCTGAGACCAGCATTGAAAAGCTGAGAAAAAATGCTATAAAATGCAAGAAAAAAATTTGGTGAGCATCAGTGTTAACCCATCAATTGAAGCTATTTTCCAAGTTGAGTTTCATAATACTCATCGTACATCGCGCGATCAACGTAGTAACCTGTCTACTGTGACTAGGTGGATGCACATGTTATAACCCTACTAGCTCCATAAATCATAATCGATTGATACTACAACTAGTACGCAACTACTGTTTTTTAAGTTTAGTGAGAATAATGAGTACAACATTAGCATGTGTGATACTAACAAAGCGATAGGTTTTTTTAATACCGAGCAGTTCCACAAAAAATGTCCCAGTTTTAATATTTTATTTAAATTGTCATATTTAATTTGACTGAAACTTCCACTGAAGTCTGAAGACTGAAGCATCCACCTAGTCACAGTAGACAAGTTACTACGTTGATAGCGCGATGTACGATGAATATTTTGAAGCTCAACTTGGAAAATAGCTTCAATTGATGGGTTAACACTGATGCTCACCAAATTTTTTTCTTGCATCTTATTGCATTTTTTCTCAGCTTTCCAATGCTGGTCTCAGATCGAAAATCGGTAGTTGCGAACACGGTCAAAATTGCATTTTTCTGATATAATCCAAGATGGCGGCCAAATTCAAGATGGCGGCCTAAATTCTGATCACTT
Organism: Wyeomyia smithii; assembly: GCF_029784165.1. Lineage (NCBI taxonomy): Eukaryota > Metazoa > Arthropoda > Insecta > Diptera > Culicidae > Wyeomyia > Wyeomyia smithii. The sequence continues at coordinate 182,406,630 of NC_073696.1, read as the reverse complement.
CAAATGAAATCCCTATTATTCCTCTTTACAGAAAAGTGCTACTTGTAGTACTTTACATAACGAATTTTAGAGATATAGCTCAAATAATACAACAAGAATTGCTAAAATTTCAACTTTTCTGAAAACTGTTTCGCCCCTTGGTGACCAAGGGGTCAACAAATTCGATCAAACAAAAATGGCATTATCATTTTTTCTCTATTTCTAATAATTATGTGCATTTATATCAAATTTGAAAGACCTTGTGCACCTAGTGGCCTAGTTTCAGCGAGAATTGCTCATACCTAACCACAGAGTTCAACTCAGAACTATTTATGATATTTGCATCATTCATTTATAGCCCTACGATCCCTTTTTTGCTTTAGATTTGCTTAAGATAAAATTAATAACAATTTTTTTTTCTCGTTAAAAAAGCATAATGTTCGTTAATTCTGTTTTACTGTGCATCGTTTATGAACACAATTTCATTAATTTTAAGTGTCTCTCAATCCAATCAATACAAAAATTGTGACAAAACATACATAAGAATGCTTGGCTATTGTAACATGTGTAGAAGATTTGGATTGTGAAATGATTGTAGAAGAGGAACTAAATATTGATGGTCTTTCAGAAATCAGCAATGATGCTGCAGTTTTTATTTCACTGTCCATAATTCAAAAACTGGCTAATATGCCATAGGCAAAACGCATTTAAACTTTTTTGTCGGTACAACATATTTTGACTGTTTTTTGAAAAGTTATCATTTTTTTATTGAGTATATCTTCCTTCTTATATGATGGAATCTTGCCGCTGAGTTGAAACAGGGAAATTTGCAGGAAAATTTCATCCACCACGTATTTTTAACGCAATAGTCGTTTTTTCAATTATAAACGAAAGATCAGTTGACAAACCGGTGGGAAATTCGGCTAATATCCATACGATGTGAATTATATCGTGCCACTGTTGCCAACTGTACAGATTTATCTGGAAATGTACAGATTTTCTCGTTTTTTTCGGTACTGATTCTGTACCGTACAGAATACAGATTTCGAGAAAAAGTACAGATAAGTACAGATTTTTTAGATGGTTAGAAAGGATTAGACAAAACTTTTTGGCCGACTCTGCAACGATACAATGAATGGGATCTTGCAATCCACGCACTTAAAATTTACTGTCAAATCTCGGTAATTTGTTGCCGAGAATGGCACCACTCGGTTAAAAAACGGCAGTTGTTACATTTTTTCGTAAATTTCGATATAACCGAACTAAAATGTTGGCACAAAATATCCGAAATATCGGTAGTGTTGCTGAATTATGGGTTTCATTGTTTTTTGGCTGAATTTTCAGGAGATTGAACCGCAATGGCTCGGTAATATGCATTACCGAGCCCCATTTATAAGTGTGCAAAAGTTTTATTGACAATCGAGCTAGTAGTTTTGAATTTATATTAACTGAGTCAACGCAGTCCCAATTTTCTCTAAAAAATTCACGTTGAAGCTGCATAAATATAGAAAATAAAAACTTTGGACCAGTGGTACAGATTTTTCCCTAAAATAGTACAGATGAAAAAGTTTTTTGCGGCTCCCAGTACAGATGAAAATTTGGCAACACTGTATCGTGTTAATAAAACAACACGGAACAACACGGTGAGGACGAAAAGGATGACGAGACAATTGTTACGTGGCACAATATAACAAAATAAAGAAAATATTCTTATTCATGGTAATCTCACAATCCACTATCCTATTTTTCTCATCGAATCCAAGATGAAATCTGAATCTTCTTTTTAATATTACTTCTAATCAAAGAGCTAAACAACATTTTTAGAATTGTAAAGATTTATGATAGAAGAGAACAGTCACGCGCTCTGATCATTGGGTTTCGCAGCACTACAGATAAATTCTTGTTGCATCAAATATTCTTCGTAAAAAAGTCAAATTTAATGCAAGGGCCTTACGATCGCTTACCTGTCGCCAGTAACCACCAGGCTACAACACACTTTCGAAAGTTAGACGAAACAAAGTACAGTAATAATACACTGGTTCGTTAACATGCCATAGGTAGAAACATATTGGATATTAGCCAACTTCTCAATTATTTTGGATATTAATCAAAATTGTTTCACCTTTGCTGCCTTCCCAAATGCATTTTTTGACTATCGGCTTCGGTAGGGACCTTGTTTACGGTGTGTACCATCACGAGAAACTGTTTTCTTGATTTTGGTATAAAATGGCATATTAGCCAATTTTTGAATTATGTGCTAAAATGGTTCTCGTTAATAAAAAATGCATTCCTAACAAATTTATCGATTTTTTATCAATTATTACCAAGGAAGTTTTGACAACTTGTGACAAGGGGGAGGGGGGGAGATAATTTTTTCCAAATTTTGCGTGACATCATTAATGGATCGTCCCCAGACAGAATGCAGGATCGCGTGATCAATTGGAAGGCGATCAGCGAGAGGATATGTCTGTTGAGGATTAAAAGTCGTTTCTTCAACTACAGTATCATCGACGTGCACTGCCCGCACGAAGGTAGACCTGACGACGAGAAGGAATCGATCTACGCGCAGTTGGAGGCAACATACGACAGCTGCTCGTCACGGGACATCAAAATCGTCATCGGGGATATGAACGCCCAGGTTGGCAGGGAAGCGATGTATAGACCGGTGATAGGGCCTCATAGCCTACACACCGACACGAACGACAACGACCAACGATGCATCAACTTTGCAGCTTTGCTTAGAAGCACCTTCTTTCCACGCAAAGATATCCACAAAGCCACCTGGAGATCACCTGACCTCCGTACAACAAATCAAATTGACCACGTTCGCATTGATGGCCGATTTTTCTCGAACATTACAAACATACGCTCCCTCCGGGGATATCGACTCAGACTCCCCCCTGTAGCAGTACATGTGCGCTCAAAACTATCCACGGTATTTCACAGACGTCAGAACCGTCCTCCCCGGCAAAACATCCGACAGTTGACCAACCCGCAGGCTGCAGAGAACTACGCGCGCTTACTTGAGGAGGCACTACCTTCCACGGAAGAGCTATGTGCTTCGACTCTCGACGACGGATGGGGGAAGTTACGCTCGGCCATTGGAGAGGCACTAGGTGTGGTATCGTCGAGCCAACAAAATAACTGGTTTGACGGGGAATGCCAGCAAGCGATGGAGAGGAAGAAGAGAGTTTGGAAAAACTATCTAAGCATCGCCATAAGAGAGAACGCGGCCAAATACCGACGAGCACGAACTGAGTTAACCACGGTTCTGCGGAGGAAGAAGCGCCAGCAGGAGGACAGAGATCGTGAAGAGCTGGAGCAACTGTTTCGGGCTAACGATACACGCAAGTTTTTTGAAAAAGTGAACTAATCCCGTAAAGGCTACACACCGAGTCCAGATATGTGTAGGGACGTGGAGGGAAACATGATCACAAGCGAGCACGAGGTGGTTGATAGGTGGCAGCAGTTCTTCGATGAGCACCTCAATAGCGGAGCAACGGAAGGAGGCGGAAGGGAAGTTATCCTTGGAGTGCCTACATACGACAGTAGTGTCCCAGTTCCTGATATCCTGGAGATCGAACGGGAAAATGGGTCACTTAAGAACAACAGAGCCGCCGGCAAGGACAGGCTCCCGGCAGAGCTCTATAAACACAGAAAAGAGGCTCTAGCAACGGCACTCCACTGGGTAATCTCTAGGATTTGGGAGGAAGAGAGACTACCGGAGGAATGGATGGAAGGAGGTATGCCCCATCTATAAAAAAGGGAATCGGCTACAATGCAGCAACTACCCCGGCATTTCGCTGACCAACGCTGCCTACAAAGTCCTCTCCCAGATCCTACTCCGCCGTCTATCTCCTTTAGCGAAAGAATTCGTCGGGCAGTATCAAGCGGGCTTCACACAAGCACACGCTACTACGGATCAAATTTTCACTCTCCGGCAGATCCTTCAGAAGTGCCGGAGTACAACGTGCCCACACATCATGTTTTCGTGGACTTCAAGGCAGCGTATGATACAGACGATCGAGGCCAGCTATGGAAAATAATGCACGCCTTTGGTTTTCCGGATAAACTTACACGACTTATCAAAGCTACCTTAGACCGAGTGATGTGTTACGTGTGCGTGTCGGGGACACTCTCGAACCCCTTCGAAGCGCGCAGAGGATTGAGATGAGGAGATGGATTATCCTGCACACTGTTCAACATTGCCCTTGAGGGTGTAATCCGACGGGCAGGCATCGAAACGAGAGGCTCGGTTTTCAGCTAAAGTAGTCAATTCATAGGCTTCGCAGACGACCTGGACATTATTACAAGAAACTCAGCGACGGCGGAGGCAATCTACGTCAGACTAAAAGTGGAAGCTAGAAGAATTGGACTAGAAATAAACGCGTCGAAAACCATGTATATGATAGGAAGAGGCTCGAAAGAAACTAACTTTCGCCTCCCACGGACGGTGGTCATGGACGGCGACGAACTCGAAGTGGTAGAGGAGTTCGTATACTTGGGATCTCTGGTAACCGCCGACAATAACACAAGTAAGGAGGTCCAACGACGTATTCAAGCTGGAAATTGAGCCTTCTTTGCCCTTCGCAGGACGCTTCGATCCAGGAGCATACGCCGCCGCACAAAACTGACGATGTACAAAACCCTAAGTAGACCCGTAGTTCTCTATGAACTCGAAACCGTGACGCTGCTTACAGAGGTTATACGCGCACTGGCCGTATTCGAACTGAAAGTGTTGCGGACAATATTTGGTGGAGTAGAAACCGAAAGCGGAGAGTGGCGTAGGCGTATGAACCACGAGCTACAGACACTACTTGGAGAGATTCCCATTGCACACCTGACGAAGGTCGGGAGGCTACGATGGGCCGGGCATGTCGTGAGGATGCCGGATGACAGCGCGGTAAAATCGGTTCTCTTTAAGGACCCCACCGGCACCAGGAATAGAGGGGCCCAACGTGCTAGATGGCTTGACCAGGTTGAAGCGGATCTGCGAGTATCGAGACGTCCAGGAAATTGGCGACGAGTAGCCCAGGACCGAGTAGAATGGAGGAAAATTCTTGATACGGCACGAGCCACCACGGCTCTAGGCTGCTGAAATAAGTAAGTACTATACAGCTTCTGCAACTTCCGTCATTCTCGCTCCTACGTTCACGAAGCTGGTCGTTTTCATTGCCTTAGAAAAAAGAAATGTCCAGCTTCATAAACGTAGTAGCTAGAATGACGGAACTTGCAAAAGTTGTATAGTTGCATGGACTTCATATGCATCATCTTCAGCAAGATATTTGAGAACTGCTGCTAATGTTTCTGTTTCAGAAACCAGAATGGAAATATACGCGAGCCGCATGCCTGTGCTACTTTTATGCATGAAAATTAGACCATCTGTTCCACGTAAACAGTATAATAATTGATAAAACGACCAACCCCGTGGTAGCGATGAAGATGCGAGGCGTAAAAGCAATATTCGGTACATTTTTGCGATATCTGTGTATGGGAAGCGTGCTCGTGGTTGGTCGTATGATATTGATTTTGTGGTACGCGTACCACAGGTTGAGAACCACTGCTATACATGATTGGAATTTAACATCTAAAACGGTTAACAAAATGCAAGAGAAGTCTTAAAATGAACCCTTACGGAAAGACGCAATCCTACATCAAAAAATGTTTCATCACGATTGAAATGACGCCATGATTTTATGCTACATATTATGTAAACCATCATAATTCTAATTTCATCTTTTATGCCATCTTTGCGTGGTGGTTATGTATTTTTTTTGTGATTTGTGTGAAAGACTAGAATACAGAGAAAGTCGAGCTTAAAATATTCGGTAAGTACAAGCAGACTTCTTATCCAATTGGAATTTTTCATTAGAAAGTTGCTCATTTAGATGATTCCAACAGCAAAGTTACTATTTTCGGTCATTTCAGTAAAGTTACAAACTCTAGATAAATTCTTCACGGCGCAGAACTTTTTCTAAATATTTTTGGTTAGATATACAATGACAATTCTGAGATAAGATAAATCGACAGGATTGTGCAGCCTGATGTATTATGGTGACTTGCCCCGATCTCCACTACAGCAAAATAGCAACAACTTTGATCTTCGAAGGTATCTGCTCCTATTATTCAGTTTTTGACCAACAATCAATATCCTTTTCAAACATTTTGCTCGAGGTTTTCGAGGTAACCATAAGCTACAACGCTTAATATATCTCTCGTTTGTCCAAAGCTACAGATCATGCATTGCAATTAGAGACCGGTATGGCAAGTATGCGAAACGCTTCCACCACTTCCCGTATCACTGGCAGGCTCGTGGTAACAAAGAGCATGGGGTGTATTTAGTACAAACTTTACAGAGCACTGTCAATGGAAGGTCCACAGCCACAGTTTTTGTATCGTTTGATTGCTCTCAAGGCTCGCCTCGAAACAGAAAGTTGCGGCCCCGGAAGCTTGCAGTCGGCATCAAGATAAATTCAATTTCAAATTAAACATTACAGAGAACGTGCATCAGTCTCCACCAGATTCAACCTGATTTTATGCAATTTGCAAACGAAATACAGAACTTTAAATAGCAGTGGTTAGTCAAATATTTATGTAGTTGAAAAAGCACACTTTTCAGAATATCCTGTAATTTAATTTTCCCTTCCTATTCTTTTTTATATTCTGCTGATGTTCATAATAACTAATTGTGTTTTGATACATTTAAGCTGCTCGGATAGAAAATATCGAAAAAATAGTCGCAGGTCCCGTCTGTCGGTAGGCGTATTGAATGAGCCATTTTTCTTGCCCGAAAAGTTCTTTGCACTACAAAGGGGCACACAAAAAGAATAAATTATGCTTCCGAGCTAAAAACTCTGAAATATTATTCCGATAGTAATCGCAATAGTCCACTCGAGCCTGAAGCGTATGGTGTTATTAATGTTTATAAGGATAATATTTTATCTCACTCGAAATTATCGCTCCGCCAGCGAACCGAACCGTGGCAAAAGTCTAGTGCAAGCTTCCGGCTCAGCATAGGCAGACAATCTCCGTCTGCCGCAAGCAATAAAGCTATGTCATTATTACCAATGCTATCGGCAAACATCGGTAAGCCCACGTCCGTCCAGGAACGGCAACCGGCGGGCATAGAATGGGTAGAAAGTCAAGCAACGCGGTGGATTGTAAAAGAATTTATCAATATTATAACAGAGATAAACCGTGGAACGTCTTTTAAATCGTTTTATGAAAAAAAGCCATAAAGCGGTCATTATTGTATCAAATAGCCATTAGATATTTATGATGAGTAATGGTTTTGTTCGCAGCGGATTATCTCGCCATCCAAATAAATGTTTGATAATAATTATCGATCAATGTGAGTTATGAGCAAATACTTTTTTTTCTCAAAAACTTTTTCCATGTTTGAAGCAAGTGAAACCTACCAGATATGAAATTCTCATATGAAAGCTGTCTTGTTCTTTATTAAAGCCAAAGAGAAAATGAAATGGAATGCTCACAACAAAAACAATCACAGAAATATTTACATGGAAATTAGTTTTTTATCTATCCAGACTTTTCCTCACAGTATTGACCAAAGCTGATAGATCTTCGTAGTGATGTAAACAGAGAGAACTTATATGTTACTCTGGATTGGCACATATTTATTTGACTATTCCTGCAACGCTTATAGTAACAAGTTAATGCATCTAAAAGTTTGCAGAATTACAGTAAAAAGAAAAACCCGCAACCCAGAATGTCATCCCAAGATTATGCAATCGCTAGTAAACTAGAGCACATGGGTCTGCGAGAAGAAAGGTACGATATCGGACAGAAAAAAAACTCTGTTTGTAACCAAGATGTTCACGGATTAAATGTAGGTCAGCATTTAGAAATCGCCGCAAGTGGTTGGTCAAGCAAGAGATTATGTTTGCTGCCGAGTTTTCAATCAAAAGTTTTACAAGATTTAAAGGCTTAAATTTTTTTTTTTTTGACCATTTGTGTAGCGAAGCAATACAATTGTTATCTGTATAAAATGCTTTACCAAAACATGTTTCTATGGGAGTGAAGATGATAAATGGTAAAAGAAATTTTATATCCGGAGCTGAATCCTCAAAACATGTTTTTTTATCGAAACGTAATGGTTAGCGGGACGGGGTCCCGTCTGGACGAGGTAAAATTTTTTCTAAGCCTAAAGGTCACACCTTCTGTTCCCGTTCATTTTCGCATCCTCGCAAACTGCATACATTGCCCGCTTTACTAAACTTAAAATGTAAGTCATATGACAAAAATAAAATTAGTTCGTAAAAAAATTAGTTTATTTGTTTGTTTTAATTTTCAGTTGAACAAAATGCTCTCCACAACTTTCACAAAAATGTGTTTAGGTTATGTCAACAATTTGATGATTTTTCATCCTCTGCGTAGCACAACCGAGTATAAATAGGAGGTGTCAAATCTTAGATCTATTACTGTTGGATTAAAGGATTTCTAGGCTCTCCCCCTGCTTTCTTTCTTCCAATCAACGCTTATGAGATATAGCAAATGCAGGGTGAGTAAAAATTATCCGTGTCATATTTTAGAATATTTTGGTCATAACTTTATTTTTTTAATAATTAACAACAATATATTTATACAAAATGTAGATACATTAGTATGGTTTGTTATATATATACACCACGGACTCGAAATGTCTACCCTTGGCTTCAACGCACGCCTTCAATCGTTTAGGGAAATTATCGACACTGGACGATAGTTCTTCCACAGATATGGCATCCCAGGCTTTGGTAAGACTAGCTTTCAAATGATCCAATGATTTGTGTGGTTTAGTACAAGCTCTGGATCCTAGAATAGACCAAACGGAATAGTCCATTCGATTTAAATCAGGAGAGTTGGAAGGCCTCTCATCTTTAGTTAAATATCTCGGAAAAAGTCTGCTACAGAGTTCCAGTGTTTTTTCGCTCCATGCGATGGAGCCCAATCTTGTTGTAATGTCCATTTAGTTTTAATGAAATTTACACGTGCCCAAAGTTCTACTGTGTCGGTTAAAAGCATATTGCATTGGTGCCTTGTGAACGGCATGGAAGTGAACACGGACAAATGTTACATCATTTCGTATAGTAGGCTTCGAAGCCCACAACACTTTACGTACAGAATTAACGAAAGAAATTTGATTCGATGTGACTCTATAAAAGATCTTGGAGTCTCGATTGACAGTAAGCTACGATTCGACGGGCATATTACCACCGTTTCGTCTAAAGCATACACCATACTTGGTTTCATTCGACGGAACACCTCGGATTTCGAAGACATCTACGCCCTGAAAACACTTTACTGCTCTTTGGTTCGCAGCATCTTGGAGTATGCCGCCCCTGTTTGGGCACCGTACAGCACTGGACTAATAAATAAAGTCGAGAGCGTCCAACGTTCTTTTGTCCGATACGCTTTGCGTCGACTTCCATGGCAGAATCCCTTACACCTCCCTGCTTATGAGCATCGTTGTCAGCTGATAAAACTAAGCTCACTAGCTGACCGTAGAGTGTTATCGCAAAGGTTACTTATTTATGATCTTCTGATGAACACAGTGGACTGTAGTTATCTTCTTCAACAACTAAATATCCACGCGCCCCATCGTCGCTCACGCAACCGAACGTTTCTCTGGACTCCAACCCACGGCACCACGTATGGCCAGCATAATCCGTTAGATTACAGTTGTAGGCTCTTCAACGAAATTAGCCACGAATTCGACTTTAATATAAACAAAACTAGATTTAAAAAAGCTATTTTTTAATTAAATTTAGGTTTAATTGTCTGTACTGTATTATACTGAAGACTAAACAATAAACAAAGCTTTTGGTAACAAATTGATTGATTTTTACACCCTTTCCAATGAATATTAAGGGAGTTTTACCGGTAGCCGTAATTCCCGCCCAAACCATCACCAAAACTGGATGATGTGATCAAGCTACGTTCATACGCTTAGAAGAGCCTTTAGGCAAAAGCTGACGGTAATTTTGGCGGTTATAAAATTGCTCCACAGTGAAAATTTTCTCATCGGTGAATAAAACTGTGCGATGGAGTCCATCGATAAATTCTTTGAACAGAATCTTCGATTTTCGGTACCGATTTTCTTTCATCCTGTCATTTAGGTAATGATTTTTTGAAAATTTGTAACAACCTTTTATTTCCTTTCATTTTTTAAATTGCTTGCCAAATTACTTGGCATGACCATGATATAACAACATATGCTGTGAAATAAGGTGATGTAACTGAGACATTCCATTGAAAATAGGTAAAAGAATTTTTTTTTTTGACATGTCATTTCCGATTCCCCTGAAACTTTTCACAGTTGTTCCGTTTTGATAAAGAGGTCATTTTATGATATCAGTTCTTCTTGCAGACTCGCGACTGCTACTTCGAAAGGGCCTATTGAAAATGGTGACTGAATGATAAAAAGTTCTATATCAAAAAAACGACTTGTTTGATTAAAATGGTGTAGCAAATGATCAAAGTTGTAGGTAATAAAAATGCGATTCTAGAAAAAATATATACACAAAATTAAAAGTTTTTTTTCTTTGCCAAATTTTTCAAATTGTCTCAAAATATCAAAATCTCAAAAAGAACCTCTGATTTTTTTACACATTGAAGATAACAATATTTACTACCATCTGTCAAAATTTAGTAATGGTAAATTGAAAAACAAAAAAGTTATGAGTTTGAGTCTTTTGCGAATTTTTGGATGAAATCTGCTTCACGTATTTTTTCAAATATGACTTGGTAAGAACCCAAAAAGTCTCGATTGGCCTTGCCTGAGGACTATTTGGCGAATTTTCTTCTTTGGTACAAAATTAAATTTTCATTTTTATTTTCGAGGGTTTTTATTTTCCAATTAAACATACCTCGGTTCAGTTATTTTTTCGGTTGTCAAGCCAACCTTAGTAACTAAAATTTTGCGGTTGGTGAACGGCTGGGCAATGCGTACCAGCAGTATACCCGTACTAGTTGGCATAAAATAGACCCCGGTGTGGTCCATAGCATAATGCACAGCAACTCCTATCCCTACCTCCACGTGGCACAGTGCAACGTTCCATAGAAAAAAATAATTAATTTTTTAATATACTCTACATCTTCTCAAGTTAAAACCAAAATGGCCACGATAGAGGCATGTAACTACAACATTTCACATGTTACTATTGAAACATAACGTAGGACATTAGAAAGTTAAAGGCTTCTTGGTCATGATTCTTTATGCTTAGAAAAAAAAGACACTTTCGATTTGAATTCGATCGTCAAAAAAAGTACCCCAAAGTACCGCTCTGAATTTCACTTTTCTCTCTGAATTTCAATTCCGCTTATTTGGAATATCCTTCAAATTTTGGAAGAACATAATTGCCATTGCTCAAGTTTGCTCTTTCAACCGGAATGCGCGTTTTCGAATAATACCTTTACATCTGTCCCTTATTTTTATGTATAACACGTAATTTATGTGTAAAACACGTAAAAAATTCCTGAATTAATGATGTCTAAATGTTTTGCTTCAGTAAACCGCACGGTGTCAAAATTTCGATTATTATCGAATTTTCATGTACCTCTAATTTGTTTTCGCAGAAATGTTGCCAACTGGATAAGAATGAAGGATCGGGAAGTTGAAAAATATTTCATCGGCAATTTTTCTTGAAAAATTGAATTTATTTATTTAAAAGCGCAAAAAAAAATTAAGATCAAGCATTTTTGTGGGAATGCAGGAAAACGTACGGGAATGCAGAAAACAAGTTTGTTTTTATGATTTCTTGTAGAGAAAGTTTCCTTTATATTCAATCATGGTCGGATTAGGTAAACAAATTCATTAAAACACATTTTACCTTCGAGAAAATCAAAGTTATTTATATTTAAGTATCTTTATTGTAGTCGTGGACGTGCACATCTCGATGCTTCAGGCCTTGTTCGAAAAGGTGCGTCAGTAATAGGTAATTTGACAATAATTAGATCACATTCCACTTACTTTTGGACTTTTAGTACACCCCCAGATACAATGTTGGAATTGTCAGCGAAATATCATTTTCAAATGCGATACGTTTTCGCTTCCGAACTTTCTGTCGCTCGTTTCACACTCTGATATATGCCGATTGAACTTCGAGGTGCGAGAAAATGAAACATCATGAACTTGTTTCGGCGCAACTCACCGATGCCACGATATGAAAAGAATCAGATCGTCCTCTCTCTCTTTCTCTTTACATCACATTTGCTCATGATATACCCAGAGCAAATATCGTAGATGAAATATAATGAACGATTCGTGATATTGTTCGACGAAATATCTCGATCTTTACCAACTCTTCAACCAGATGACTGATTGTATACATTTCATTGACGACAACTGCAGTGAAGGGGCTGTTGGGTGGTTTTAATATAGGGCTTTATAGTCGTTGCCGATGACAGTCCAAATTATGTTTATGAGTAATAAGACTTGGAAAGTCTTTTCTCTCTGCTGGGATAGGGTTAATTATATATCGAACGAATGAAAAGGATCAGTGTGTTTATAGTAAAGCATTCATACGCTATAACAAAGTAAAGCCTTGGTGCTATATTCCGATTCAGAACTCGACCTTCTGTTTATAAACACAGAGAAATGCTATAACAACAGCAACTTAAAAAGGTTAATGAAAAAGGACCATATTTAGGTTTTATTTAAGGTCAAATTCCAAATGGTAAATAAATGCCAGTTTATTACTTTGTGCATAGTCATAATTACACACGGCATTTCAATGGGATGAATTATCGTTCTCTTCTACAGATTTTTCGCATGCAAACCGTTTTCTTTGGTTTCGGTAATTGTGCATTGCTTAAAAGCTCGCATCTATAGCAATGTAGGTCAAGTCTGTAAGACTTCCAATCAACTACTAACAAAATTCTCGCCCGAGCGGTTGAGTGAAACGAAAAATATCAAAACTAAAATCAATATGAGCTCGTGCGCTCGTTGATATAGGCTGCCTATACTCAAAGCAGAAAAAGCACAAAGGCGATACGATGCTCGAATGATTCGTATCCCGATTGCGTTTCGCTCGCATGTGAGATGGAGACGAAAAATATCCTCTACGATTACAGCTGAAACTGATTCTCGTTTGGTGTTTTCATGAACTTTTAGATCAAATATCGTTGATGATCTTCTTGTGCGAAGTTCTCCGGTGATTTTTCTTTGCATTGAGCGGTGAGTGAACTTTTTTTATCATGATTATTCCAACACTGCCCAGATAACAACTTCCGCACAAAACTCTTGGATACTTTTTATCATTTTCGTTATACATAGGCAGAAAGTGAGAAGTTTGAAGCACAAGGCGCAAACCAAATTTCTACGCTTCTCGTGGTCTAGCTTCATGGTTTATTTGTAAAATTTTCGAAGTGAAGTGACATTGAACGATCCTTAAATGCATTGATTGCTGTAATTTCCTATGGTTAAATCACTGACAAACAGAGGTACCATGGAATTTATATTCATGGATTAAAATAACGGTCAATTCAAATGAGTTTCAATTACGCGGAATATTCCCGCCGCAGCGGTGGTGCACATCAGCCCTTTAACCTTTGAACTCAGTAGACAGCCGCATGCCGTGCTGCCAATAACAGCAGAAAGGCTGAAAGTTTATCATTTGCAGAATATGTTCAGTACGTGTCTCTCAAATTAATCGGAACCACATTTTTTTAGAATTTTGTATGGAGTGGTACGTCTGTCTGTCTGTGGTAAAATGACAGACTTAATTGGTAAATTTTTGAAATTAAATGACACTGCACTACCCTCAAATGCACTGGTTGCTGCCTATGTTAATATGACTGACATTAGTGAAGTTTTTTTTGTTGGTTTGCACTGAAAAAAATTAAAATCCAAGTTTTTCCAAAAATCGCCGATGAAATATTTTTCAACTTCCTGATCTTTGATTCTTATCCAGTTGGCAACATTTCTGCGAAAAAAAATCATAGGTACATGAAAATTCGATAATAATCAAAATTTTGACACCGTGAACCGTATATAATCATAATTAAAAGGGTATTTAATAAAAATTATAATAAAAACTAATTGTTATGGCATTTAGGTCACTTTTTCAACGCCTATAAATCATTTGAAAATGCTAATCAAGCCTTTTATCTCGAAATGGATAATATTCTCGAAAAATTATCATTTTATACTTCTGTACAAAAAAATAGCGTTTGAGAGCGTTTGCGGTTACGTATTTGACATTCGCCAATTATGCAAATAGTAGCTCTCATCGGTACTAAACATTTTTCGTATCACACCATTTGAAAAAAAATACTAGAATGGCTGTTTCGAGTTTTGTCCCGCATTTCCATACATTCAACGCACTGTGCATGGTACCGACTGGGATACGAGCAACCAAGGGAAGATCGGTGAACCAGTGGGAACTTTGTCGTATACTGACAGGGAAGGGGGAGCTGTTCTCCTTGGAGAGCAGCTTACTTGAGCGTCTGTTTCCCAGCTTAGGGGCGGCTCAAACAGCGACTAATCCGGAGCGAACGGCTGACCTATGAAATGCGGTATCTCGTCAGCTACACCCAAGACGGCAGCTCCGTCGCAAGACTAGGCATTGCAGCCCTAGTAAGGCAGCATGCTGAAATAAACATACTAAGGGGCCGTTCCCAAACCACGTGGTCATGTTTTGATCACTTTTTATACCCCCCGTTACCCCCCCCCCCCTTGCGACTTTTAACACGTGGTCTTTTCATTTGTCAAGTGCCAAAAATTAAAAAAATTCACTTAAATTTTTTAATTTTTACTTTTAAACTTTCAGTACATTCTATATTTCTAAAATGCAAAAGCTTCATTCTTGACTTGGTGGCAACAATAAATTATAAGTCAGGAAAAAAGACCACGTGGTCATTTCGTTAACCCACCCCACCCCCAAGCGTGGTCTTTCGTGGTCTTTTGACAACCCCACCCTTCAAACTCTTCATGACCACGTGGTTTAGGAACGAGCCCTGAGAACAATTCTGAGAATCATACGAATCGGAACAATCGTTATAGACCTAGGCAAACGAAAAATGACAACGATTGGAAACTTGGCACTTGGAATGTTAGGACTCTGCTTGAACCGGCACTCGCGGGCATCCTGGCCAGAGAGCTAAAAGCAAAACCTTGGTGATACATCCCGTATCGGAGCTTGACCTTCTGTTTATTTTACACAGACTTCGCAGCCAACTGTTTAATGTACAGGATAATTGGGCTACGATCCTACTGACACCAACAGTCTCTCACGGGCCGGAACTCGAACCTACGACAACTGGCTTGTTAGGCCAGCATCGTAGCTCAAGACCAGCTGGAAGGCAAACCAGAGACCTACGGAAGACAAAAGCGGAGGTAGCAGCCATACAAGAGGTGCGTTGGCCTAAACATGAACATGAATTTCGGTGACTGAGCGAAACGGAGTGTCGGTTTCGTGCTACTCGGAAATCAAAAGAATCGTATCATTAGATGGAGGCCTTATAATGACCGTCTATGCATATTGAGCATCAAGGGCAGATTCTTCAATTACAGCCTTGAGAAAACGTATGATGAGTGCCCACAGCACGTTATAAAGATCGTCATCGGAGATTCGAACGCACAAGTCGGACGAGAGGAGTTATTTCGTCCCGTTATTGATAGAGAAAGCCTTCACTCTACCACCAACGACAACGGCTTGAGGTTAGTGAACTTCGCAGCGGCCAGGAGAATGGTCATCTGTTGTACCCATTGAAGAGGCCTGCTCCCAGATCGACCAGATGTTGATCGACGACCGGCACTCTTCAGATGTCATAGATTTGCCGAAGGGCCGAACATCGACTCGGATCACTATCTCTTGGTAGGCAAGATCCGCGCCCGGTTGTCCAAAGTATTTAAATCGTGATCGGCGAGGAAGATACGTCCAGACATCCAGAGGTTATCAGCGGATGGAGTTGTTGCAGAGTAAACTCGGAAAGTTGATAGACGTATCGGTGAACCAGCTGGAGTGGGTCTGAACGAGCAGTGTCAGCGTCATCTGTAGAAAAAAATTAGAGCTGCCTGAACATATTTTTCAAAAAGATGTTTTTATGGTGAACAACATTGCCAAAGACATGAACACTGTGGAAACAACTGTTTAGGAGTTATGAGTTTTTTTCGCACCAACGGACCAATTTGCTCCACTGTACGGCGTACGGTACAGTGAATCGCACCGAGCTGTGGCAAATAATGCTGAAACATGGTTTCCCAACTAAACTGATTGAACTGTTACGTGCGACGCTTGATGGTTTCACAACATGCGTCAGAACAGTGGGCGAATTTTCGGACGCGTTTGTAACGTTAGATGGTCCGAAGCAAGGTGACGGGTTCTCGAACTTGCTTTTCAACATTGCGAGGATATTGATATAATTGGTGTTAGCCGTAGAGCAGTTAAGGAGGCCTTTACGGCTCTCAAAAGGAAGCCAAAACGAAGTACATGGTGGCCGGCAGAGAACGTGGTAGTTCTGCGGTGGAGATGGATGGAGATATTTTCGAAGTGGTCGACGAATTTGTTTATCTTGGTACTCTCGTGACATGTGACAACAAGGTGAGGCGCGAGGTGAAGAGACGGATTGCCGCAGCAAATAGCGCTTATTACGGATTGCGTAACCAGCTTAGGTCCCATAGCCTACAGATCCGTACGAAATTTGAGCTCTACAATACTCTGATCTTCCCGGTGGCGCTCTACGTACATGAATCATGGACGTGTAAGGAAGCCGATCGACGAGCGCTTGGGGTTTTCGAGCGTAGAATCCGGCGATCAATACTCGGAGGCCTGGAAAATGGGGTGTGGCGCAGACGCATGAATCACGAGCTGTACGAAGTATACAAACACGCTGATATTGTCAAGCTGATGAAACACGGTAGGTTACAGTGGGCTGAACACGAATCACGGATGGCGGATGAGCGACCGACGAAGATAATATTTAGCAGAGGGAGGCCGACGACTTCGAGGCAGACCTCGCACGCGCTGGATGTGTGCTGTCGACGAGGATGCCAGAGCAGCGGGTGCAAGGGGAGACTGGAGAGGAGTATCCCCAGACCGAGTGTTGGGGAGACGTATTCTGGATTCGGCATAGGATCTCAACGATCTGTCGCCACAAAAGTAAGTAAAGTAAGTAACCAAAATTTTGCACTTGCTTCGACATAACATGAGACGTTATTGACAATGACGATAACGTCCAGCGACTTTATCGTAATCATCAATAACGATAGCAGACGTAACGGTATCGCCGATTGTCGACGATAATCTATCGTGTTAACTACCCTGTATACGACGAGACGTTTTTCAAAAAAAAAAATCGTACGCGGTACGCACCAGGTCCATCGGCATCTTATCCCAGACCTCGGAAATGAGCTTTATAAATTGGTCCATTGCGCTCACTTTATGTTCGCTCTGCTTTGCCAGCATGTACGACTACGTCTAGAGAATTAATATCCAGAGGTAGGCCACAAAGTCTTATCGAAAAAATCAGTCAAATTCTTCCGACCCCACGCTTGGACGAAATTCGCCGTGTGGACCGGAACAACACCCTGTTGAAAGACATAATGATTCTTTTTGTAGAGGTTCCGAAATGCCGGGGGCACAACCTTATCCAGAACCTCGGCCTTAGGGTAGTTAATTTTCATATTTTTCTCGATAAAGGCCAGTGAGAGCAGTGCGCGTCGGTTAGCCTATATATAATGCTAAAGCTGACACCAAATCCAAATCACTCGAAGTTAATCGATAAATGTATTAGTATGAAAACTTTAGCTATCTATAAAACCCTAATTTATCTTATATTGAAACCAACAGACTCAAATGAGTGTTTGTCTCATTAACGATTTTATAACACTTTTCAGAAAATTCCCACGTCAGTACCACGAGAAAGGACCAGCGAACTCAAGAGAGATAATTCGTAGCAATTGACACGATTTTGAACAACACTTCTACGCAGTCTATATAGAACAAATTTTCATCACATTTGAAATGCTAATGTCCAATCGATTCTTGAGTTTTCAATTTCAAGCATTAGGAAGCAATTTATATACACACAACAATGAAGATATAGGTATCTTTTCATCCGAGCTGGCATACGCAATGAGTGACTCATGATAGGAACAAACAGATTAATCCCTAAGGATTGTCTCGCATTATTCTGAATATCCAGCACAGCATAGTATGCATTCTAATAGGCCCTTCTAGTGGTGCCATGAATGAAAATTAATTGCACGAAAATTGCATTCCGCATTTACAATCACATTTTTTTTTTCCTGTAGCGGAGCCCAGTTGAACAGTTTTGTGACCAGATGCCAGACAAGGAGCTGATGTCACATAGCACATTTATATTATCGCCTCGGGGAAAATTACATTAACTGCGATTTCGCACCATCCCAACCAACCGGATGTCGTCAATAAGATTTTATGTAGTCCAGGTCAAGTATCTCCGAAAGACACAACCTGATCAGAAGTTAACGTACCAGTGGAGCACCAATCAACAACAACAACAGAGAAAAAAATAAACTCAACGAGTCATCAATCAGTGGCAAAAAGCAGACACACAGAGGCACCCTACACAATGTGACTTCCGGTAAGAACACAAAAAGTCATTCACATCAGATCTATCACTTCTAGTGACAGCCTGTAGGGATAGACCGGAAAACGTTTGCTGCACGGTACAGTTGTACGCCGTGTCTGGCGATACGAGAAAGCACAGTGTAAATGTAATTAGATTGTGATTCTATAATCAGAAACATCAACCCAAGGAAACAGCTAACAAAAGCAGAATCTATCAACGCAAGAAATCCAATTCAGACAATTGGATGCACGGCATTTTGCTGCTGGTGAAAAGTCAGAAGAAGCGATAAAAACGTGAGAAGCATAGCAACTGAGCGTCAGTCGCCAAACCATGGCTATCATTTGGTCCTGCGGGAGGGGATGTCTGTTCGTTGAAATATGCCACCTCTGGAGCCTCCGATTACACCGAACAGCGAAAGTTGAAAACTTTGGTGGAGAATCTCCACCCGGAAAGTACTAATAAAAAGCCCTTACTGTACATAACTTTAATATACAGAATAGAATTGGAGTCCAACCTTGGATCCTTTATGAAAAAAAACTCATACTTTTATACTGCTAGGGGATTCTCTAGTTAATAGATGCATGTACGTTTCCATGGTAATTCGATTTACGACTAGCTGCAAGTACATGTTTTCGATAGACGTAAGCTTATCATCCGATAAAATTCGATTTCCGATCACTGGCAACGATTGAGCCATAAACTACTAGTCCTTGAAAACGTGTGCCAGCGCCATGCCAAATAAGCGTATCATGAACATGTGGAATAAGCTAAAACTGTTTCTGCTATCTGCTGTTTTGCCGCTCAACGAATCACATCAACGTGGAAAGCGTAATGGCTGAATTGTTTCGCATTTGTTTTTCACGAAACGTGTTCCATTAGGCAGAAACGTGTTTTCGTAACCACACTTGGATCAATCGTTCATCATAACAACAAGTGCCCAATGCCTTTCGTCGTTCGGAGCAGTTGGTCCAAAGCGAGCGAATTGCTACACATACGCCCGCACCAAACGATACCGGGACTAATTAGATAAGCTTGGTTTGGCTGTGTTGTTTACAGGGACGTTTTTCTTGCGCCTCAGCTGGCTTCAGCTTTGGGGTTTTATCGCCCGCGCTACGACAGTACATTGGTTGTCTACCATTCTCTATCAATGGAAAGTTTCGATTGCAGCGAACGATAAAGCTGACAGCTGACATTGCTCTTTCCGTTTCCAATTGATCTTTCACCAGAATTCAATTTGCGCTTGTCCATCCATTGAAAGGAAAGAAATAAAAACTGGCTGCCGTGTTTTCAATCGTATCCAGTTCAACAAGAGACCCGGTGTTGGCTTAGAGTTCTGATACGTAAAGGTGGAGAAAAAATGGTATTTTTATCTCTTCATGGGATAGAGAGTGGATAAAAAAGTTGATCACAGCGAAAAAAAAAAAGAAATGTTAAATACAAAATCACGAGAAGATGTAATAAATATTGTATAATACCCAGCGCCTCTATTGATTTTAAAGAAATTATTGGGTGACAGCTTTAAACTACCAGTGCTAATTTTATGGAAAGAATCATCACATAGTAATACTCGTTATCTTATTTTTCAGCTCATAGTAGTAAAAAAATGCACAAATCTCTGATATATCGTGATTATGTATAATAGTTGAATTGATTTATGTTACAATTGAACATGATGAATATCCATAAATGCCAAGTATAAGTATCACGAAACTGCATGTTATTTAAGTACGGAAAACTTTCTGGATATATTTTCCATGGAGTCACTGATGCGTGCAAAAATTGTT
The DNA here is from genome assembly GCF_029784165.1 of Wyeomyia smithii. NCBI lineage: Eukaryota > Metazoa > Arthropoda > Insecta > Diptera > Culicidae > Wyeomyia > Wyeomyia smithii. Next base: position 182,386,312 of record NC_073696.1, on the reverse strand, counting down.
GATTAATAGTTTTGTTTGTTGAATCAAGCCCTGCGTCCAACGGTTCCTATAATATAATATGTTTAGCGAGCGCAGCTCATGCAAACAAGCCCGCACAATTAATGAAACATTACCACAAAAAGTTCGCTAAGCGAGTTAGAAAAATTTTGGCTTGCTGATTCCCATATTGCGAAATTGCAAGTTCCCCGAATCTAGCTAGATCAAGTCTGAAATCCATTATTCGAAAACAATAACAAACAAGTTAGGCATTAAATAATTATAAACAACTTTTTTCTTCTTTGGTGTCGGTCTAACGTACAGTAAGGTCTTGTTTAC
>NC_073696.1:182375997-182380997 GCF_029784165.1 Wyeomyia smithii | reverse complement strand
TTCGTCTCGATTAGACGCAAATTGTTTATCTCCGTTTGAGTTCGCAAAATAACAATACACGAGTTATCGTACGGGTGTTTTTGTTTCGATTAGTTCTTGTGCTGTGCGATAACAATAGCCTGCAGTTTATCGGCAGAAACATCTTCTGCACACTGGTAGGGGCAGGCTACTCCGCCAGTGATCTGATACGCAGCTGATATATCAGCAAGAATAATTCTCCCGCACCGCTGTTACCCCGCTAGCAGCACGGACCACCACATACGATCGAGCGAGTGGAAGTCAACTACAAGTGGCATCTACAAGGTCGCGTGTAGGATACGGCCACTGTGTCACAACACGAAGCTGGATCGTCATTGTTTGTTCTGCGGAGACGCTCGATTGATCCTACTATCAGCCGTGAGGTCGTGACTTAGACGTTCGGTGAAGTAGTCACTTTAGAATTTTTATCATTATTATTAATATTATTATTATTATTGTTATTATTATTTTTTTTTTTTTTTTTTTATTCTCGCTTATTTTCCGTCGGTCTAGTTCCGCCACTGTTGTGGCCAATCACCGACGCCCAGGGAGGCGACTCCACACCCAGGACCCTAACTCACGACCCGTTTATTAACGGACCGGCGCCAACGGCTTTACTTCCTCATGCGATGGAAGGCGTGATCCCAGAGATTTTTCGCCTCAGAAAATCTCCCGGTGTCGGCTAGGATTGAATCTAGACCAGTTGGGTTGGTTGTGAGTGGATCACGCCACCTCACAACCATCGACACCTATGTCGGCGGTGGGATTCGAACCCAGGCGTCGAGCGTGGTTGGCGGAGACGTAACCAACCACACTAGGCCCCCGCTCCATTATTATTATTTTAATTGTTATTATTATTATTGTTATTATTATTATTATTATAATTATTATTATTATTATTATTATTATCCGAATTTCGCACTTCTCAGCATATTGCTGGAACATTTCACCTACCCCGGGCTATCTTGAATGCCAAAGGGGTTAGGCTCGCTGGATTCGTCAAGTTTGATCCTAATCCTAATACCGTCTGCTTTAGTTGGATGTGTTGTGGTGGTTCAGAAACCTTCGTACCGTGTTGCAGGTCCCAAGAACCACTGCTTTCTGTATGCTGTGTAGTTCATTTCTCAGCTCCAACTCTTGCAGGGAATTTATAAGGGCATAGGGAACCAGTCCAGTAGCAGAGATTACTACCGGGACTATACGTACACCCTCAAGGTGCCACATCTGCCTCAACTCCTCAGCCAAATCGTGGTATTTCGTAATCTTGGTCGAGAATGTTGATTGGACATTACGATCTAACGGTACAGCGATGTCGATGATGGTTACCCGCTCCATCCTTTTGTCGTAGACCACAATGTCGGAACGGTTGGCACGTATCAGGACGTCCGTAGTGATCTCGCGATCCCAGTACAATTTTACGCAGCTATTCTCCAGAACCGGACTGTAGTGGGGCACATACTGGTTCACCAAATTGTGCTTCAGTGTAAGTTGTTGGTGCACAATTTTGGCGACCGCATTATGTCGACCGAGATAGGCTGCCTCTGCTAACGCCTGACAACCTGCGACGACATGTTCGATCGTTTCCCCTACCGCATTGCACTTTCTGCATCGATCTTCCACCTCTTCGTGCAATATGTACCTACGGTAGTTCTTCGTCCCAATGACCCGGTCCTGGATGGCTATAATAGAACCTTCTGTCTCCATAAAGAGATCACCTCGCACCAGCCACGCATTTGATGCCACCTTATTATGTGTTTGAGCTAACTGATGGGGGTGCGTCCCATGCAGCTCTTTCAGCTTCCACGCTGCGATCTTCTCGTCCGTAGTTTTTACATCGCAGTTCAGCTGGTAGTCCTCTTGCGCCAGATGCAGGGCGCTGAACCCGTGGTCTGCTCCACAAACAGAGCGGTAGATTTCGTGACGATTCTGGCTTTCTACGAAGTACCTCCGCAACTGCTGTATCTGAAAAGCGCAGAGCGCTTGTAAATCGGTGACACCCCTTCCTCCTTCAATACGTGGCAAGGTAACTCTTTCGGTTGCTGATTTTGGGTGGTGCATACGGAATTTGGTGAGCGACACTCGCAACGCGCGTTCTATCGCCTCCAAATCCGTTTTGGTCCATTTGACCACCCCGAAGCTATATGTCAACAATGGCACGGCAAACGTGTTGATTGCTTTCGTTTTGTTGCCGGCTGAGAGGAAGGACTTCAAAAATACGGCTGACACGATACAAGAACTTTTCCTGCAGCTCTTTCTTGATCGCGGTGTGGTGAATACCTTTCAGTTGCAGGAAACCCAAGTATTTGTACGATTCACCTTCAGCCATACTTCGAATTTTATCTCGTTTGTTGATGCGGAAACTGTCGGCGTCCACTAATTTGCCTCGATGAAGGTTGACAAGTCGGCATTTGTCGACACCAAACTCCATCCGGATATCGTTACTGAACGTTGTCACCACCTGTAACAGATGGCGCAGCTTCTCCTTTGATTCCGCAAACAACTTCAAATCATCCATGTAGAAGGTGTGGGTTACTTTTGTACTTATAGTCCCACTTTCCAATTGATAGCCATAGCTGCATCGGTTGAGTGCTCTGCTAAGGGGGTTCATCGCGAGGCAAAACCATAGCGGACTGAAGGTGTCGCCTTGGAAAATCCCCCTCCTTATGCTGAGAGTTCTAGACCGTAACACTGTTGCTCCGTCGATAACGTGGAGAGACGTGCTCCACATTCCCATTGCGTGCTGCATCAACCTGATGACGCCATCGTCTATTTTATACAACTTCAGTACCCTTATGAGGTACGAGTGAGGTACCGAGTCGTATGCCTTCTTATAGTCGATGTACGCCATACCAAGGTTTCGTTTGCTTCGGCTTGCCTGGCCAACAATAACCGCATCAATGATGACCTGATCTTTGCAGCCTTGCGTGTTTTTGCGGCAGCCTTTCTGTTCCTCAGTCATCACTCTGTTCACCTCACAATGGTCCTGCACTTTTCGAGTGATTACCGACGAGAGCACTTTATACAGACTTGAGAGACATGTTATTGGTCTGGATTAGCCGTGTTACGATCCTTCGGTAGGAGGTAGGTTACCCCTTTCGTGATGAATTCTGGTAACTCCTGGGGGTCTCTTAGCACCATGTTGAAGCATTCCGCTAGTCGTCCGTGGGCTGCTGAAAGTTTTTTATACCAGAAGTTGTGCACAAAATCTGGTCCGGGTGCGGCCCAATTCCTGGTATACCGCGTAGCCTCCCGGATATCCTGGGTGGTTACTACTGCAGCAGCCATGCGTTCAATTCCATCACAATGTTATTCCTCTCCTACCAACCACATCCCGCTGTCATTGTGTTGAGCGGGGTTCTCCCATAAATTGGCCCAGAACTGTGTAACTTCGCCAATCTCCGGAAGCCCCTCGCTGTAATCGGGTTTGTCGTTCCTGATGTGGTTATAAAACTTTCTCCCGTTCGTGCTGAACATCCGATTTTCTTTCTTCCGTCTCGAACATTCACCATAACGCCGCATCCGTTTTGCAAGAGCACTCAACCGTTGTACATGGGTGTCGAGAATCTCCGTGATTTTGAGTTCACTGATTTTGGAGCTTTGCGGGCTTCAAGATTTCCGCTATTTGACGAACCAGCCTCCTTGATCGGTTTCCCCTCGTGTACTGTGTCAACCGACCGATTTTTACCCGCAAAGTTGCAATCCTAAATTCCAGTCGTCGCATCCATGCGGGCTTCTGTGCACTGGGACAGGGACGACCTTCACCGTTACCTTGGGGATAGGTCCGTAGTCCCAGGGTTCTCACGACGGCTACAGCTGCGCAATACACTATAAACTGCTGCTCCTCAAGGTTCTCAGCGGCTTCCGAATACTGTTTCAAAATATCCTCATTGAAGGTTCTTACTGCATTCGTCAGCCGGTAGGAATACTGTAGTTTTGGTATTCTGTGTCGGGAAGTGGGGTCTGTTCCCCGAAACTGTGTAACCGCTGTGTCCATCTGGAAAGCTAGTTCGTCTCGTAGTTGTTGTCGTTGTTGGTCCATTGTTTGTTCCGAAGCGCGTAGCTCCTGCACTGCCGTGTTTATCGATGCATTTTGTTCCGGCTCCTCACTCGCAACCGATGCATCATGCCCTGCAGAACTCCTGCTCGACGTATCGCTCGATCCATTCCCTTCCCTTAACTCCCTCTGCACTTCCAGCCTGATGGTGTCCAGCTCCGTCACAGTGAGCATATTGTTGGATAGTATTGCTCGCTGTCGGCTGTACAACTTGTTCCGGTCAAGCTGGTTGGAAAACCGAGGGTACTGCTCAATGAACATGTCTAGCATTCTTGGCCTGCCAGACATATCCGTCTCCAACTTCGTGCAAACGTGGTAGCAACGCATCACATACATGTTCATCTCCCTAGTCCACATGATCCGTTGCCGTTGGCGGCCTGCCAACGTGAGCGACTGACGACGGTCGGTCGCAGCATCATCAGCAGGTGCAGCAGTGCCTTGGTGGTATCTGTTGCTGCTTTGACTGTTTTGCGTGTAGTTTACGGGCTGTGCCCGTTGACTGGAGAGCCGCTCTTGCACCTCGTTCTCCTCCAGCCGCTGGCCGCTCGCTCTGTCCCCTGTTCCAGGACCAGCTCCAGGAAGGGCTCCCTCCTCGGGCGATCGCATTGGCCTATTTCTTCTATGTAGTGTCTCCATTCTGGGTTCACTTTTTTAATCGGAAGCCTAACCGATTGGTAGGGTTTTGGGCTTAGGTACTTATAGCGGTACCAGCTTGCTTGTCAGACTGGTTTTCGGATATTGTGGTATTTCTAGGGAGCTCAACAAAGCCCATTGTTAGGCCCCGCCACATCCATAAACCATCCTCGCTGCTTGTCCGGGATTACTTATTCAAGTATTCGCAACTAACCAGTATATTTAATGGCCGTATTGTTATCCGCAACCTACGACCCGCTCGGCAGCTAGCAGCTAAGCCCCGTCGAGTCCCCAC
>NC_073696.1:182365997-182370997 GCF_029784165.1 Wyeomyia smithii | reverse complement strand
GCTTATTTAGACCTATTATTCACAAACTGCACTGAAGACTTCTGTGTAGATGCATCATTGACTCCCATCTGGAAAAATGAAGCATTCCACACAGCAATTGAATATTCAATAGTAATGAATAACACTTCGTACCCCAGCGACTGCGAGTACGAGGATGTACCGGAATACCACAAAACTGACTTCGAACAAGTCAAACGTAGACTTCGCATAATAAATTGGCGTAGTATAATTTGTAAAGAAGGAAATGTCAACGTAGAAGTATCAAAATTTTATGAAATAATTAATCAAATTATATCAGAAAATGTACCTCTAAAGAAAAGAAGACGAACGAACACCAACAAATATCCAGTGTGGTTTAATCCACAATTGAAGAACCTAAAAAATAGAAAACAAAAAGCACATAAAATATACAAAAAAGACAGCAATAGCGAAAATCTTCAAAATTACCAAGAAATTTGCTGTCAACTTGACGCAGCCATTAAAATTGCACATGAAGAACATAATCGTAAAATCGAATATCAAATCAAGTCTTGCCCTAAGAACTTCTTTAATTACGTAAAAACCAAATTAAAAAGTAACAACTTTCCATCACGAATGCATCTTGACAGTAATGTAGGACAAACTAGTAATGAAATATGTAGTCTTTTTGCCACTTTTTTTCAAGAAATTTACACCAAATATGAAGAAACAGATCGCGACCGCGAATACTTCTCGTATTTTCCTGAATTTTCGAATTCTTTATCTGTCAATCAAATATCTGAATTCGAAATTCAAAACGCACTTAAAAATTTAGACGCTACGAAAGGTCCTGGACCTGACAGAATAGCTCCAATTTTTCTCAAAAATTTGGCAGAAGAACTATCTACACCATTACAACACCTTTTTAACATGTCCCTGAAGAATGGAATTTTCCCAGAACTCTGGAAAACCTCATATTTAGTGCCAATTTTCAAATCTGGCGCTAAATCTGACATTCGTAATTATCGTGGAATTGCCATTATTTCATGCATTCCAAAATTATTTGAATCAATAATTAATGAAAAAATCTTTCAACAAGTAAAACACCAAATTACAACTCAACAGCACGGCTTTTACAAAGGCCGATCAACTACCACAAATCTTTTGGAATTCATAACTTTCACTCTGACTGTAATGGACAACGGTAACCACGTAGAAGCTCTTTATACGGACTTTAGCAAGGCATTTGACAGAATCGACATACCATTATTACTCTTCAAGCTCGAAAAATACGGAACTGAAACAAAATTTTTGGAATGGCTGCAGTCATACTTAACAAAACGAACACAAATAGTCCGCTTTCAAAATTCCTTTTCAAACCCAATAGAAGTAACTTCTGGGGTTCCTCAAGGTTCCCACCTGGGCCCTCTTCTTTTTATATTATACGTAAATGACATTTCCTTTCTTCTTAAGTCAATACATGTGCTTGTATATGCTGATGACATGAAGCTCTTTATAGAAATAACCAATGCAGAAGACTTCGAAATATTCCAGAACGAAATTAATGTATTCTACACTTGGTGCAACAAAAGCCTATTACAACTCAACATTAAAAAATGTAATTCAATAGCCTTTAGCAGAAAAACAGTAACACCACCAACAAACATTTTCTTAGGAAACCAACCAGTAGAAAAATGCAAAATCGTTAGGGACCTAGGCGTAATCTTAGACTCCAAACTCACATTCATAGAACATTATAATACAATTATCAACAAAGCAAATAGTATGCTGGGCTTTATAAAACGCTTCGGCCACAATTTTCAAGACCCATATACAATCAAACTATTATATATTACATACGTCCGACCAATTCTGGAATATTGTAGCATTGTATGGAATCCCTATATTGCCACACATGAAGAACGCATTGAATCTGTCCAAAAACAATTTCTTTTGTACGCGCTTCGTAAGCTAAATTGGACATCATTTCCCTTGCCATCATATGAAGCACGCTGCATGCTCATAGACATACAAGCACTTAAAGAACGCCGCGATCTTTCAATGCTTTATTTTATCAATGACATTATTTCTCAACGCGTGCAATCTACTCAATTATTATCACAACTAAATTTTTATGCACCCAGTCGTCAATTAAGAAATCGTAAAATATTTTCGGAAAATTCTCACAGAACAAACTACTCAAAAAATGGCCCAATAAATCGCATGATGCGTCACTATAACCAGCACTGCGAAAATATCGACATCACCATGGGCAGAAATCAAATAAAAAAACGACTAACTACTGGAAATAATGTATAGAATATAAGAAAGCATTGTATTATTATAACTGTAGTCTACATTTGCTTGACGAAATAAATTAATAATAAATAAATAACAATTTAGTGAGGTCTTTGGAAGTGAACATTTGCTGGTCCCTCGCGGATTACATTTGACTCGCTGAAGTTGACCGAACTTGATGATTTAGAGGAAGTAAAAGTCGTAACAAGGTTTCCGTAGGTGAACCTGCGGAAGGATCATTACTGCTGCTACATTTGCAAATACATATGCATATGGCAATGGCCCGGCAACTCCCGGTCCCGGACTCGAGTACGTGGGTCCACTGCGCCCGGCAGGGGTGTGTGCCTGGTGTGCCGCCCCGCGTAGAAACAATCACGTCCTACCGTTGTGTGTGTGTTTTGTTTTCTGTAATTTTGTGTGTGCTTCAGCTGTGCGCAGGCACGGTTGGTTGGTACGGGCTGGCCGCCGCCTCGTTCTGGCCACTCTCGGCGCATGGTGTGGTGTGTGTGTGTGTGTGCGTGGTGCGGTGGTGACTGAGCTCAGTCCATCCACCGCGTCCCCGTTCCCCCCATGCGAGACCCGGTTGTGATAAGGCTAGCCGCGGCGGCTATCGCAGCCGCGCCCGGAGGCACAGCAGTGTGTTTTACGTGTTTGTTTTGTGTGTTTTGTGCTATTGTTGATTCGGTGCGGAAACAAACCCTAGGCAGGGGATCACTCGGCTCGTGGATCGATGAAGACCGCAGCTAAATGCGCGTCAGAATGTGAACTGCAGGACACATGAACACCGACAAGTTGAACGCATATTGCACACCGTACAACCAGTACGATGTACACATTTTTGAGTGCCTATATTTATTGATTCAACTATATGCGCGCGTGCTCGCCGCTATGCCTATGCTGCCTATGCTATGTGTGTTGTGAATACACACGCGTAGTAGCGCAGTAGCAGGGAGTGCGTGGCGTGTATGCGTAGTGACGCTTTCCCGCCTTCGGTGGTCGGTAAAGTGTTTAAGATCAGGTCAAGGTTTGCTGCTGCTCTCTCAGCAGCGCAGCAAGCTGCCGACATGTACAACCCCCGGCAAAACACACGCACACGTGTGTATAGGTAGTACGATACGGCGCATCTCAATCTCAATCTAATAGTAGGCCTCAAATAATGTGTGACTACCCCCTAAATTTAAGCATATTAATAAGGGGAGGAAAAGAAACTAACAAGGATTCCCCGAGTAGCTGCGAGCGAAACGGGAGAAGCTCAGCACGTAGAGGCGACGCCCGGTGCGGTGTCTGCCTGGTTCCGTGTACTGGAAATTTTGTCATCTGCCATAATCAGCGGGTCCCGGTTCAAGTTCAACTAGAATGTGGCTTTTACTCCCACAGAGGGTGATAGGCCCGTAGAACGGCGCTGATGGTGGAAAATTTTTCCATGGAGTCGTGTTGCTTGATAGTGCAGCACCAAGTGGGAGGTAAACTCCTTCTAAAGCTAAATATCACCACGAGACCGATAGCGAACAAGTACCGTGAGGGAAAGTTGAAAAGCACTCTGAATAGAGAGTCAAAAAGTACGTGAAACTGCCTAGGGCTCAAGCCCGTTGAACTCGATTATCCGAGGCGGAGATATTCACCTGTGGCCGGGCCGGGTTCGCCCGGTTCGCCCCGGGGCACTTATCTCCTGCCGCACGAGGACATTGCGATTCATTACGATACTGTGCGATACTGTTGCGTTCCGCGGTTTCGCGGGATGCAAATCAGGTCCGACAGGTTGCCCCCTGGTGCTTTGGTTGTTGGTTCCACCGTAGCGACGTTCAGTTCTGAAGGCCTACGTCGCGAGCCGGAACCAACCGCACGTGGTGTGCAGTCGGACGCGTGATGGACCCTACGCGTGACACCGTCCCGTATGCGCTCCCCGCATACACCCTCGGTCTGGGCTGTGGCTCTGTGGCGGACTGTCGATCGGCAATGAGCAAATCGAGGTACCTTCGGGACCCGTCTTGAAACACGGACCAAGAAGTCTATCTTGCGCGCAAGCCAATGGTGAGCCGTGTTCCCCGTCCTTCTGAGGGGGGGGTGCGCTGGCGCTTTACTGGACAACCAAAGGCGTAAAAAACATAACTCTCTCGTTGTGCGGGATTACGGGCGAGACTACCTGCTCGTCCCTCCATCCCCGGGTGTTATAGCCGGCATGCGGTTGGCGCGGGAGACGCGTGTTCGCGCGCGCCCTCCCCGCCACCGTGCCATAACATACCGCGAGTGTGCAGGATGTGACCCGAAAGACGGTGAACTATGCCTGATCAGGTTGAAGTCAGAGGAAACCCTGATGGAGGACCGAAGCAATTCTGACGTGCAAATCGATTGTCAGAATTGGGCATAGGGGCGAAAGCCCAATCGAACCATCTAGTAGCTGGTTCCCTCCGAAGTTTCCCTCAGGATAGCTGGAGCACGCAACGTTTCGGATCCTATTCTTATCTGGTAAAGCAAATGATTAGAGGCCTTAGGTTCGAAATGATCTTAACCTATTCTCAAACTATAAATGGGTACGTACGATAACATTCTTGGTTGATGTTGTTGCGCGAACACGTCGGGCGTGCGCTTTCCCTTCCCTTCGCGGGGACGGGTTGGCGCGGACACGTCCACTCAGTCGACGTAAAAGATATCGGTGTGCTTAGTGGGCCAAGTTTTGGTAAGCAGAACTGGTGCTGTGGGATGAACCAAACGTAATGTTACGGCGCCTAAATAAACGACGCATC